>NC_085141.1:288135309-288267809 GCF_024139115.2 Armigeres subalbatus | reverse complement strand
GCGTGACGCCGAAAACGCCGCCGCACAGAAGGACCAATCTTCAAAAAGACGGTCAAAAACCATTTTTTCAAAATGATCCTAATTGATAACTTGAGTCATGGGGTGTTAGTAGAATACTTGACGATGATGTTAACATAGTTTATAGTCATTTTATTCGGGTGGATCTTACATTTACAGTCAATACAAGTTGAGCATGTTGTCGATTTTTAATTCTGTTATATCTTGTAACATTTATCTTACTGCTTCATTATGTTGGCCACGACGTATACATCACCCAAACCTATTATTTTTGGCACCATCACAAAATGTAGTCCAAAAACTAATAAAGCCACGCATATACGTTCGTAAATTATTTTTGATCGCGCAGAAAGTACTCGGTCTTTATTATGTATAAAATTATTATTGTATTATCTTCTTGCTGTATTCATTGTGAAATTCAAAAAGGTACCCATCGGTACCCATCAATGAAATTCACACTGTAGTTTCATTTTTCTGTCAGGAATCCAATCCTGCAGAAATTAGGTTCCGCCACTCTCCGCCCGCTCAGTTATTTTGGTTTTACTGACAGTGGTCGTTCGGTCTTGCCAATTAATTTTGATAAAAAGCAACGCACTTTCTACTTCTCATTTACCCATATACAATGGTGCGACATCAGCTGAAAATTGTCTAGGGGTCGTACACTTATTACGTAAGCGTTATTTCTGGGTCTTTCAACATCCCTCTCTTCATGTATGATTTCTTACATATAAATGATTTTTTATTTATAGGTAAAACGACAGATCCCCCTCCCCCATCAGGGCATACGTAATATGTGTACGGCCCCCTAGTACCATTTGTTCTTGTCTCACGCATACTTTAAGTAAGGAAAGTCCACGTGATCATGAGTTTTTACAGGCACTTGCGCTCTGAGATTTTGAAAATATTATTAAAGGAAGTAGGACAAACTATCAAGTCATGTCATGTTTAGTCGCAATGCAGGGAGAGTATACGTCTAATTTTCCATACTTACTCTGTAAAAAGATCATGAGTTTTTCACATGAACCGTAATATCAAGAAACGATTTGCGCCTCTACAGCTTTACTTTGTGTAGGGACGAAATAAAATCCATTCTATATGTTTACAATTTCTAATAATGGAATATGTACATTTTTTCGTTAGCACTGCAGTGAGGTGACGACAGAAATTGGTAATTAAAGGAATACCTGTGAAAGTGCTCATAGAAATAGAACTCTACACTGGCGGCGCTAGCCATTGATATTTGATGAGGCACCACTGCAAGCACGTTGTCTTTGAGAACGTTAGCGTGCTTGCGACGACTGGTGCCCCACCTCTCGTTCCGGTAGTGGATCTCTAGCTTACGGGTCGGTGATGTCGAGAAGATGAATCAATTCAATGAAATATCATAATATGTGGCCTGCTAGACCATTTTATTCACTTCTAACATTTTTGACCGTCTTTTTTGGTATTGGTCCCACTGTGCGCCGCCATCCAAAATTCTAACAAACATCGCCGCCGCCGAATATCGGACCGGCGCAAACCTCTAGACGCGTGGTGCTTGCAAGTTGCTCAGTTTTTGAAATCGCTAAAATGTTTTGAGCGCGAGAGGTGCTCGCATAAGTGCTCAGTGCGTATCCAAATCGCACACGCTTAAAATCAATAACACAGAGATGTGTTTGTTTCACACAAAACGGACCTAATGCAGAACAACACCTAGATGAGCGACAGTTACACAGCCACAAAAATAGCTCGTGTGGTTTTATTGAAGCTTGGATTTCAATATTTTCAACAGTATTTGGTTCCTCATAAAACAAGGAATCTGTACAAACGTTTACATGTTAAAAAAGACCGTTATCACGACCGTACGAGGCATTTTTATCTCTGTGTAACTGTCGCTCATCTAGGTGTTGTTCTGCATTAGGTTCGTTTTATGTGAACCAAACACATCTCTGTGTTATTGATTTTAAGCGTGCAAAACATTTTGAGCGCGAGTTGAGTTCACGAAAGTGCTCAGTGCGTGTTCAAATTTGCATAAATATTTTGAGCACGAATGTTGCTCGCAAAAGTGCTCAGTAAGTAATAAATAGCTGAAGTATTTTTAGCGCGAGAGGTGCTCTGTACGTATTAGAATCGGTAAAAATAAGCTATCACAGTTTTGAGGGAAATTTTATACAATTTACTCATCTGTAAGTATTCAACCTAAATGTTGGATTAATTTATGTGTGGGTAAAGAAATCAAATAATAATTTCGCAAAGAAATCAAATTACAATTTTCCTTCTTAACAATTCTTGAAAAATGAAATTTTTTGAAAGCACAGGATTATTTATTTCGAGAATATTAGTGCCATGGAGGACCGCGGACCTAAGGACCGTGAAATGAGGTCTATTTTATTCCTTCAGGTACGCAGCATGCCAGCATGTTTTGTATATTTGTATACAAGTGCGAAAAAACAGAATCGGATATGCAGCCCCCACAGAGAAGTGATGATTCTTGCTTTGTTCTCGCTCATTTTGTATTTGGTACCACACAGGTGTGTAGAACAAGTTGAAATGCATCATCAAAACCAGTGCTCTTCGCGTTTGGAGCTCTAAAAAAATATCATGAGATATAAATGCTGTCCAATGAGCAGCTCGAAGAAGTTCGAAGTTGTTCCCGTCCTGCTCGTTCTTTTTTGTCAACAAATGTACATGAGAGGGATGGGAATAACTTCGAGCTACTTCGAGCTGCTGATTGGACAGCACACTAGCCTCCAAAATCAGTTCTTTATCATGACAGCTTGCAAAAAAAGGCTCTCACGGTATGCTTCATATCGTAAATGTATACAGAGTTGATAAATGAGAGACTTTTTCAATCTCTTTTGGATTCACCTCTGTTACTAGAACTTGCTTCGAATAAACTCGCATTTTCGAACACTTCAAATCGTTGCTACATTTGCGACAGCCGGACTAGCTTAGGATCACTTATTAATAAGCCGAAACTATCCTAATCATCATTTGCATGTACCGCATGCAAAAAAAAAGTTATTCAACGCTCCAACAAAAGGTCAATCTCAACACCAACTTATGAAGCGTCGCAATTTGTCCACTGCAACATGAGGCGCCAACCATCATCGGCACCACAAAGACCATATGAGCGCTACTTCCAGCAATGAGCAACTGGGATTGAATTGAACTTTTCAGATTTCTGCATCTGTGCTGCACACGCTTTTGAAGCCATGTCGCCAACCTTATAATCGCTGCATGCACGTCGCGCCATCATCGGGAGGCAAATGCATGCTTAGTCCATTTATCGTTGCATAATAATATGAATCGGTTGAACTTTGGCGCGTCACTCGGCGGCTTCGTCACACAGATGGGTGATTTGTTTTATCCAATGGATTGGTGATCTGCATCGTCGTCAATATTGCCTCCTGATTATTCCTATTAGGGTAAGGTTCCCTAGGCGCCGGATACTCTACAACATGTGTGCTGCTCGGGATGTCTCCATCATGCACGAATGTTTGTTGTCGCAAAGTATAGCAAACGAGAGATGCAAATACCCTCCGGGTGCAAGAACATCGGGTACCGACAACCATGCGATTGTTCGTTGGTAATAGAGACTTCATTTATTCAAACCAAGGCGACGACGTGACGGACGACCGCATGGTCATAGAATGGTGCAACCTGACTTTGATTTTCACATGTCATTTGTAGCAGCTCTTTTCTACCACATTTTCATCAATCAAATCTTTTCATTCATAGCAGCGTACCCTCATCTCTGCACCGCATGGTGATTTGTTTTGTACGGGATGCTGCTGGAGAAGGCGGTCGGTGGATTGCACCACTTCTGTAGCCTTGTTTGACATTAGCGGGTAGCCCCTCTGTTTGCAGAGTTTCGTACTCGTTAAAATGTGAAACAATTATTGGCAGTGTCCTACCAGCAGGCTGCTGGAAGCGGTGTTTGGCATTTGTCCAGAGTCAAGTTCGTACGTCCAATTTGGTCGACATATGTTAGGCCGAAAGGTTCGTTCAAGAGTTTATTGACTGTTGAACTGGACCTTGAAGTTCAGGTTCGTGTGAATTCGACGATCCGGTGACCGACTTCGCCACCTTAGTTCGGCTTGTCGTGAGCGTTAGATGAATTGGTTGCATCCAGTGATGTGCGCTTTGATGGATGAGAACTGAAATGAATCCTTTGTTACCATTGTGGTTAACGTGTCCAATTAAAGTGCTGTCACGTTGGAACATGGATTGAGTACCAAGGTTCTTAGTGAAAGGGATTTGAAATTTTCGAGAATATTTACGCCAAGAACAGACGAGTTGATTCAAATTGGTCGGCAATTAGAGCTCCCCGGGTAATTTTTCCCGATGGATATTGAAACATGCAACCCAATTCTGTCATTTGAATTATTTCATGACAAGGATACATGATGAAACAGTCTCACTTTCAAAAGCCAAATTGATCGAGATTATTGATTCATGGGTAAACTTTCATGAAAAACTGAGGGATTATTTATTAGAAAAAAATTATAAGACAAATTTTTGGCGTTCCAAGTGAAACTCCTCCTGTTAAGTAAAAACTATTTCTCTCGAACAGCATCAAATTGTTCAACTCATTATTTCAGGAAAGTTAATATTCATATTGTCGTTGGATGAGAAAATGCGATATGAGACAAAACGATTATGAAACGACATCATCAAAGCAATATAAAGCACAAAAAGATTCATCACCTTCAGGCTCAGTTAATCAATTGTGTGCGAGCACGCATTTCGAGCATTCCTCACCACCTGGATAATTTATGCAAATAATGGGTTCATTACTCACCTCGACACCTCCCAAATGGAGAACGAAAGAAAAACTGCGTGCGAAATGTTTTCAGATTTGGGTTTTCACGACTCGGCAACAACACGGCCTACAATTATGACGATACGCCAATATGTTGGACGGAATGACATCATTCACCGAACGCAGAAATTTATTACATCGAACATCTTCTCGAGGGAGGTGTCTTCTGCTTCTTGAGCACACGATAAGAGCCGAATCCGAGACACGGTACCGCCCTATATTTATATGTAAATAATGCGTCCATAAAGGGGCCCATAAAAGTGCATAAATTAACGATTATTATTGAGAAACGTGAGAATCTGCTGGTCGCTGGCTCTGATTGACCGACGACGACACGGGGCAGGTTCGAGAATCGGGGCTCTGTGGGCTGATGGGGGTTGACGCACAGTTGTTCAACCGCAGCATGGATGGTGTTCCAAAGAAAATGCCGACTTTTTTTTCCGAAACTTTAGATTGGAACTGTTATTTACGATTGATTCTGACGGTGTACTAATGGGTGGACATCTATTAAGAACTAATATAGTAAACAAGTCAGCAGATTCTAATTGCATATTCATCAACCAAAATCAGTTTGGCTTAGGTCAGTTGGCGTGCGATGGTGTGATGCTGAAGAATTGTCGATTAAAAAGCTTACGCTCTTGAATGGTATAAATGTTATGAATTCGATTAATAAAATATGTCATATTTTATTCCACAGATAAGTGGATTGGATATTTATGCTGAGTTCACTATGTTGCTGACTTTATTTCTGAGATAAATTTATTAAGTATCATAGAGGAGTAACTGCAACGAAAACATTGCTTTTATTTACATTCTCTGTGGCCCACTGGTTCACAAATGTATTCTAGTTCCCTTCCCGAATGTTACAGTGCGAACAATAATCTACTGCCAGAAATAGTAAACACAACGGAAATCGCTAACTCAGCCAATTTATGAAACAAAGAAATACCATCTATAAAAACTCTAATGCTATTTCCATAATGCCATTTCAACAAAACAGTCTGAAATTTCGAAAGGTCGATCAAAAATAATGCCTAATGTTACAAAAATTTATAAAATGTCGAGATCTGGCTTATCGGCGATGTCAACGATGCTACATTTTTGCCTTTCTCGTATACAAAGTATACGTAAAGGCTATACGATCACTCCAAAACCGAACTTTTGATAGAAGGCTCGGAGACCCATAGTGTTATATACCAATCGACTCAGTTCGACGAATTGAGGTGATGTCTGTATGTGTGTATGTATGTGTGTATGTATGTGTGTATGTATGTGTGTGTGTACAAAAATGTGAGACACACGCATTGTTCGATTTGCTCGCAACAAGTGTCCGTTGCTAAATTTCCATATTTCCTTATAGTCATCAGATCTACGGAATTAATATAATACATCAACATAATGACTTGCTAGTTTTTGTAAAGGCACCTGGCCTGCGGAGATTCACTTTTGAAAAACTCATAAGTTCCCAAGATCCTGATCATTGTCTCACGAATGATCTGGAGTGGCCATGAACACATCATTTCCATCTATATTGTGCAAAATATTTGCCATGTTTGTTTGAGCCATCACACTTTTTCACCAAAATTTATCAAAAAGTTGTGAATTTTGGGCCGTCACACGACTCCTCAAACTTCTCTCGGGTAGACAGGTGCTTTTTTCCTTCTTCTTTATTAAAGAGGCTTTCAGATCTTGGCTGGTTCACCTCTGGTAGACAGGTGCTTTCCCTACTGAGCTACGAAGCTAATGGGTCTGGGTCATTTGGCATAAAGTCAATTGGCATAAATTGGAACTGTTAAAGGGAAAGGGTTATATGATGTGTTTTTCTACATAGTGAGAATAGTTCGAGGATATGTTCTGATAAATTTAGACTGATGATAGACATTTTTCGGAAGGACGGACAAACGAAGCGGCAGAACTACTTCTGAGAAAGGGATCACAACCGTCATTGACTTATTTCAGGAAAACGCCTACATTCAAAAAAGGATTTTTTCTTGATTGATTCCTGACAAACACCTACTTTTGGAGAATGGATCATATCCAAGATTGTCTCAATCCGGGCCAACGCCTACTTTCAAAGCAGAAATCACATCTACGATTGCCGTATTCTGGACAAACTTCTATTTTCATAAAGAGAGTCGCTTCTACTTTTGAAGAAGGGATCCAATCCACCCTTGCCTTCATCCGAGCAAGCGCCTAGTTTTAATGGAGCGATCACATCCACCATTGCTTTAATCTGGGTGAACACATACTTTTAAAGAAAGAGTCACATCCACCATCGCCTTATCTCGAGCACACGCCTTCATTTAAAAAAGAGATCACATCCCAGGCAAGCGCTTATTTTTAAAGAGTGGATCACATCCACCTTTGCCATAACCCAAATAGGCGTCTTCTATTAAAGAAGGGATCACATCCACCATTGCCTTAGTTCGAACAAGCACCTGCTTTTAAAATAGGAGTCACATCAACCATGTAGCATTAATACGGACAAGCGCTCACTTAAAAAAAGGGATCACATCCACCATTGCCTTAACCCGGGAAAAACGCATCCCGATAGATGATTTATTTCCAATAAAAGAGAAAACATTTATCATTGCTTCATACTCGGCTAATGCATGCTTTCTTCGTAAGGATTATGTCTTTTTAATATTGTTATCAAGCTGTGTTATATCCACCACTCCGGGGTTTTTCAGCACCACTTTAGTCTAGTAACTAATTTTATGAATATGAATACAAAAATAATTAAGCCATATGTCCGTTATTCCAAATGACCCTCCCTTTTGACGCTGTTCTCAATTATGCCAAATGTCCGCTATGCTAAATGACCGTTATGCCGAATGGTCTTTATGCCAAATGACCTTATGCAAAATGGCGTTATGCCAAATGGCTTTATGTCAAATGACCCGCTCCCGGAAGTAATCTATTTATATATATTAAAACCAATCTATGTATGTATGTATGTTCGCTTACTACTTCTGAACCACTTGGCTGATTTCAACCAAATTTGGTACACACATTCTCTATCCTCAGGGGAAGTTAACTAAGGGGTGGAATGGTCAATTAGAAAAGAGGGAGGGGTGGTGGAAGGGGTTTTGTTTAGAAAACGAACAATTCTGTATAACTTTCAAGTCCCAGAACCGATTTCAACCAAATTTTGTACACATATTCACTATGAAGAGACGATCATATAGGAGGGTAATTTGGGAAAGGAGGAGGGGCCTGGAAGGAGGGGTGTTGTTCAGAAAACAAGAACAGAAAACAATTCAAGTTAAATTATGAACCCCTGGACCGATTTCAACCAAATTTGGTACACACATTCTCCATCCTAATGAGAAGATGACAAAGGGGGGTGAAATGGTCATTGGGAGAAGAAGGAGGGTAAGGGTAAGGTAAGTAACACAACACATGCAAAAGGGCATGAACCATATTTAAAACAGTTTGATTGATCTTTAGTGACGCCTGTAGATCTTTAGCTTTTACTCCAGCAATATCTTGGATGCTCAAAAATCTTTGCTGAAAAAACTCTGTTCTGAGCAGGGTTTGCAGAATTGGCTCTTAATAGATAACGAACAACGATAAAAGAGAGACAGAAACCTCTTCGAATCATAACAAGCCATGAGAATAAAACTTTCGCACTTGTATACAAGTTGGAAAAAACCTGATTCTGATAGGCGGCCGCCGTCGAGGGGTTTCGATAAAAAGCTTTGTTCTCGCCAATTTTATGTTGGGGGCCATATTTTTTCACCCAGCTGTGTAAATCAAATTGAAATGCGTCATCAGAACCGGTGCCCCCGCAATTGAGGCTTCATTAGTTTATTATCGTAACAGCTACCGAAAAACGTCTCTCACGGTATGCTACATATCGAGAGTGTATGCAGACATGATAAGTGAGAGATTTTTTCATTCTCCTTTGGGGGGAAGGGTCATTTGGCCGAAACCCATTCGGCTGAAAGCCATTTGGCCGAATGCCACTAGGCCGAATAAACCATGAGGCAGAAATCCATCTGAGACACCTCACTTCTATCAGTTCATTTCTCACTTCTCACTGTAAAAAGTTAGTAGTGCGAAGTAGGTAGTGAGACGTCCCACTACTCATCTCGCGCTTCTTACTTTTTACAGCGAGAAGAGGAAAATGAAGAGAGAGAAGTGAGACGTTTCTGACCCAGACCCAGTGGCGTAGCCAGGAAATTGGGAGGGGTGCGGGGCGTAGTGTATTGTTTCAGAGCTTTTTTTTTCTTCTGAAAATATTGTCTCTTTGGGTGGGGGGGGGGTATGATTCGACCAAATGACCTTTTCGGCCAAATGTCCTTTTCGACCAAACCACCCTTTCGGCCAAATGACCCTTTCGGGCAAACGACCCTTCCAGCCAAATTGACACTTTCGGCCTAATGACACTTTCGGCCTAATGACCCTTCGGCCAAATGACCTTTTCGGCAAAATGACTCTTTCGGCCAAATGACCTTTTCAGCAAAATGACCCTTTCGGCCAAACGACACTTTCGGTTAAATGACCCTTCCGGCCAAATGACTCTTTCGGCCAAATAACCCTCTCGGCTAAATGACCATTTCGGCCAAATGACCCTTTCGGCCAAACGACCCATTCGGCAAAATGACTTTCGGCCTATGGGGGTCCCGTAGCGTAGTTGGCTACACGTTCGCCTTACAAGCGAATGGTCATGGGTTCGATTCCCAGTCTCTCCACCAAACCCTCGTCAGTCGCCGAATCCGCAGCCCATACGGTGGCGTTTGGGGTACGCGCCTTACCGTCACGGCTGCCTGATGACGACTGTCAACTTGTTCTTCTCGGAGTAGCGGTTAAGAAACACAGATTGCCTACCAAATAAAGAAAGGAATAAAAAAAACTTTCAGCCTAGTGGCATTCGGTCAAATGGCTTTCGGCCGAATGACCCCTCCCGCTCCTTTGGATTATAAAATTATTCCAACTTTTTTACGTTTTAGTTGATAATTATTATTTAAATTAATAGTGGCACACGCCCTTATCAAACTTTGACACCCTTTTATCAAGCATATCTGATTGGCGCGTTTTATCCTGCTTGCAAAGTTTTTATTGAAATGTGCGTTTTTCTATGAAAAATTTAATAAAGTTAACTTTTTGGTAACTTGGCACAATCTTTGCTTGTTTGTTTTTCCAGACATATGCTAAGATTATTGAAAAAATGTTTTTATTTAGTGAAAGAACTTTAAGGGAACGGAAGCTTTTAGCAAAGCAAATTTTTTTTTTTTATTTTATCATGGATGTCCTGACCATGATTTTTATTTTGTGTATCTAAAAACATGTTTGGACGTCAGCTGCCATCGGTTTGGTTCGTAACTTATTTTATCCTATTAACCAAGAAAATACAATGGCTCGTATTAGCTGACTGGTACATTTTATACCTAGTTCCCCTACAGATAATGTTTGCATTTATAAAAATGGACAATGGATATGAGTTGAGTCAGTCACCTGAACTGACGAAATTACCCATGCAGCATCAATCATAGTAACCCATGAGTCAGCAGACAAAATTTGCCAGCAGGGATGCCAGACAAGCCTGTATTAAACGGACAGTTGGTCTTACTAATGACAAAGACATTACTATAAACTTACTATAAACAAAGACAGGAAATGTATCAATTGGAATTCCAAATTTACTGTCAGTTATTCAAATTTTGGCTTTCTCAGTCTGTTGAATTAAGATGGATTAATTATATACGTTCCCGACGTTTCGGCCGATTGGTTTTGGCCTTTCTCAAGGCCTTTACTATCAGTGTCATTGCAACCGAGCAAGAAATCTTTCATTCCAAAAAATCGGCTCGTGGTGGCTCGAAACTTCCTCGATCCTTCAGCTAGATTCGTCAGTCGCATACCGTCGAAGCTTGGCACGATGTTGCGGAACAGGAGCGGAACCTGATCTGAACGATCCACGCCGGAAGTTGGATGGAGAATCTCCCGATGGGAGAATGCTGAACTCGACGGGAGTCTCGTCACCGGAACCCCTCCAATCGGCGGATATACTGACGCCATCTTCGGAGGCATCCGAATTGTTCAGCTCCATTTGAGTAATTAAAAGACACTTGACTTGCCGTGTTCAAATATCACTCAAGACTGAATTTATTATCATAAATAATTTGGCTTTAACTACTCTGATGCCTGTGTCTCCTAAGTTATTTTTTTTTCTTAAACATATTTTTAATCAAACTCATTTGTACACTACTAGGGCCATTTCAATTTCCACAATTACACCTGTTTTAATTATTGTTTTGTTATTTTTTTTATAACTTTGGGCTAAACGACCCCAACAAAAGATAGAAAATGAACTTTACTTGTTTATAGGAATTAATAACACGATTTGGGTTGCTGAACGCGATACAAATTCAATATTTTTAAATCATGAAATTTGTTTAGACCTATTAGAAAAGTTTATTCAGCATCAGCAGTGTTGCGCATTCAGGGTTGCCAGTTGATTTGTTTGCTAAGGGATCAGATTTCGCGTCTTTGTTTATAATGTCTTTAGATCTTACTTGCAGACATCATACAGATTACAGACATTATACAGACTTTTGATTGAAGTTACAGACTTTTACAGACATTTGTTGTTTTCGGAAACTTTGAGCTTTCATACAGAATCCTGTTGGGCTTTCCAATTGAACGATTTTAGGTTTACAAACACAATCGTAATGGGATTTCGTACGGAATTCTCTAAGGTTCCCAAACGGTATAGTTTTGCAATTCAGAGCGGAACCTTCAAGGCTTCTGAACGGGATTTCTTTTGGGTTCCAAACCGGATCTTTTTAGAATTCCAAACGGAATTTTTCTTGATTCCTTTAGGAAGTCCAAAAATATTACATTTAGAAGCCCAAAATAAATCCATGCGTGTGTGTGTGTTCAATCTTCAATCTAACCCCCACTGTCCGGCAGTGGTATTATGGAAGAAAGCTGTCTTTAATAAAGTCAGCTTTAGTCCGGGAGTTAGAAGGTGTTAGCTCTACTGCAGCTCCAGTGACCCATTTCAGACTGCCTGGTAACTCACGTCCAGTCCGAGGTCACTTTCACTTGCAATAAGCCCCGCCTGTTTATGCTACCATTAGCCATTGGATAATGGATCCATAAACAAACTTCCGGATTTTTAAATCCAGCGCGTATTTAGTTTTGGAATCATATCAAAATATATTGAAACAATCTCACCAAATTGATCCAATTCCGGATAAATGAACTGAGGAAGAGAAGACCACAACTAGTGTCCACGAAAAAAAATCACTACTCTTCCAGCGCGATTCCGAGCAATTTTTTTATCCATATTTTTCTGGCACACATTCATACATATTTTCACCAAATACATCCCCGTATTCAAACTACACAAACGATTTCGCACGCTCAAATACACTACAAGAATACACTTGAGTAAAAGTCACCAAACTCTTAAATCTCAAACTCTAGATCACTTAAACTTTTTTCTTCTAGTACATATGCAAAATATATACATCAGCCGAATCTATTTCTTGCGGAAACGAACAAAAACCGTGACAGCAAATTTAAAAGCAACCGTCCGCGCGCATGGCTTGCTGCGATCCGAACCATTAAGTAGTCTTCATTTAATTCCACCAATAATTAATAATTGGTGGATGGAGAGTACTTAATTCGTCTTAGACGGTTGAATACAGTCCACTAAAAGAGCTTTATATATTTGTCTGAAAATGTTCACATTGCAAGCCAAAGTCGGCGCGCGTTTGTAAAGTCCGGCGAGGACTATTGCGGTCCGTTTTTCGTTCGGCCGCCGAGTCCTCGCGATAATTCGGTTAAAATTGTCATCGCGAGTTTTGTCTATATGGCCTCGAAGGCAGTCCATATCGAAAATGCCCAAAATAGCTTTATTCATTGTTTCGACTTAAGCTAGCCTTAGTAACTAATGAGGAGTCTGAAGTCCTATGTAAAAAAACAAACAAACAGTGATCGATGCACCGATCGAGAGAGAGTGAGAATAGGCATAGAAAGAGACCACCCATTTGGCTCTGCCAATCCGCAGGCAGCTTGAGAACGAACATTGCCTGGAAACAGTCATTAAGTAATATTCTGTAAAATGACACTTTCCAACTGAAAGTGCTTATGCATTGAAACGGCCATCGAATCGACGGGTTGCTGCTTATGCAATGCAACGGCCATCGACTCGATGGGTTGCTAACTGATAGGGTCTAGAATTTGACCCAGCATGGAACAACGTGCGAGTTCTGTTGAACTCAGGCATGGTTCGATGACATGTGTGAAGCACATGCCACACGGATTTCCGCACAGATTTATGTGAACTTCCGAATGTAATCCTTCTGGGTTTACTAACGGAATCCCTTTGAGCTTCTGAATGAAATTCTTTTGGGATTTTGAAATTAAACACGCTGAGCTTTCCAAAGACATTTTTCTAGACTTCCAAATGGAATTCTGTTGGGATCCTGAATAAAAAAACAGGATTCCGAACGGAATCATATTTGACTTTCGAAAGTAATACATTTGGACTTTTGATTGGAGCGTTCTGAGGTTCTTTTCTGCTTCTGGACAAGCGATTCCGATTAGAATACTTATGGGACTTCCAGCAAGAGTTCTTCCAAAAGTAAAAAAAAACTCAGTTCAAAAAACCAAAAAATGAGGGGTCCCGTAGCGTAGTTGGCTACACATTCGCCTTATAAGCGAATGGTCATGGGTTCGATTCCCAGCCCCTCCACCAGTTCATTTATCCACCTCGTCAGTCGCCAGATGCGAAGCCCATGTGGTAGCGTATTGGGAGACGCGCCTTACCGTTACGGCTGCCTGATGACGACTGACAACTTGTTCTTCTCGGAGGCATTCCTCCTATAATGGCAACCGAACAATGCAACAATTATTGGATGCACGACATGGACAGACGGACACAATGGACTCACGATGAGATGGGCTGGCAACGTCAACAATAATGGTAATGGACATCTAAAAATAGATTCAGTGAGGATTCTGTACAGCAGAATACCACAGTAGATCTCGGAACAGTAGCGGTTAAGTAACACAGAGTGCCTAAACAAATCAAAAAAGGAATACAAAAAAAAACAAAAAATTTTGTTCGTTAAATCAAAGTGAGGATTTCGAAAGAAATGATTTGGGGTTCTGAATGGAATTCTATTATATTTATGAACTAAATTCTTTTGAGCTTCTAAAACAGAATTCTTTTGGTTTTCCGAATAGAACCTTGTTAGGCTTGGACTTTACTTTCAACGGAGTCCTTTAAGACTTACGAAAGAAATACTTTCGGAATTCCGAGTGGAGCCATCTGGACTTTTGAATGAAACTTTTTTCTGTTTCTTTATAAGGGATATCAAATATATATCCTTTATAAAAAGATTCCGTTTGGAAGCCAAAAGAATTTTGTTTGAAAGCGCAAAATGTGTTGGTTCGAAAGCCCAAAAAGAGTTCCGTTCGGAAGCCCAAAAAAGTTCGAAAGATGAACGGTTTCTCGTTTATAAATCCAAAAGACGTCCGTTCCGTTCTTTTGGTTGCAAAACGGAATTATACCTTTTGTGCCTCTCCTCCAAACCGAACTCGTTTGGACTTCCCAATGGATTTTGCGTTAGAAAATTATGTTGATGTAAAAACATACATATTGATAAGAACATTATTTAGTGTATGTTGTCATAAGACGAGATAGTATTATCCCATTTAATTACACTACTTGATTGTATCTTTGCAGTTACTTCAAGAATACATATTTCGACCTTAACAGTAAGACCGTCTTCAGTATATCGTACTTGACTCGAATAAGTCTTACATCGACTTTTTGATTATTGAAACCTCGATAGTCAACATTCTCAAAAGTGTATGGTTTTTTAATAATATTCTAACTCCTGTACCTCATTAACTAGATACAGACAAATACAGACATTTTACTGAGATTGATACAGCCTTTAAAAAAATGTATCTGGCATCCCTATATGACAACTTCATCAGTCGAGCTCTAACCGTGATGGCAAAAACATCTCCGTTCAGAAGTTCAGAACTGTGCGCGTTCAAATAACGGACATCGTGAGGCACTTCTTAGACGCCGGATACGCCCGTTCCGGCATCTACAACATCTTGGCAATATTATACAACAATTAGAGCATCGAAAGAAAGTCCGGTTCCCCACGGCTGACGACGACCCGGAGCGACAAGAAGCTCCAAAGGAAACTGAAGAGGGAAACATGGCTACATCGCAGCGTGCGCTTGGTCGGCAGATCGGTGTAAGAAGTAAATAGTGAAAAGTAAAAAAATAGTAATGAGTGTTACTTTCCAATTTTTTAATTCTCGCAGTGAGAAGTAGGACGCAAGAAGTGAAAAGTTTGAAGGGAGGAAAAATGAATAAAATATAAAAAAAAATAGTGGAAAAAGAAAGATGAAGAAACACGAACAAATAATGAGTAATATACAACCAACAGATAGAATATAGAGGACAGAACAAAGAATAAACGAAAAAATAAAATTGAAAGCGTAAGAATGGAATCGAAAAAAACAAAATGGAAAATGAATAAAATTGAAATGGAACAGAAAAGAAAGAAAAATACAGACAAAAGGCCAAAGAAAAGAAAATTTAAGACAGTGATACAAAGTTAATGTCGAACATTTTAATAATTATGTATAATATAAACAATAAAAAAAGAGAAATAAAAACTAATGGACATGTGTTCTACGTGGAGTTTTGAATGATATCTAAATCTCCACCGGATTAGGAAAAATATTGACACAAATGTGGAATACGCGTGTTGATTAGAATTGTAGTAGATCGCAAGGTTCCTTGATTTATTTTTCAAATCTGTGGCCAAGCGTAAACGTGTAGCAGTTCTGATGCTCAATCTGTTGTTTCAATGCGGTGAATCGAATTAACAAAATACGAACAAAATGAAAAATGTACAACTCTACAATAGCCCTGTGCTATGGGCTTGATTTGAATTTTGTGCATACACACAGGAGAGTGATTCGAATAGGATAGTTTGATGATAGCGGAACCGTTCTCACCTAGCACTTTGTTTTTCATTCATTAAATTTTGCTATGCTCGTCATATTTACGCTGAATTCGCTGTTTTGAAACCATTTCCAGCTAAATCGCAACGAAGCAAACGACTCGAGAAAGCAAACAAACCGCGTTCTGGCTTGTACTTGAGGTCGCGTTTCTTATGAAGCATCTTGCCTCATTAGCGTCAAATTTACGCAAAAGATCATACATCCGTCGTGTGTCGATGGGTGGACAAATGACGAACCTTATTCGGACAAACATGCGCTTTTGCGTTGGGGTAAACAAACAGTGTGAGTTCTGTCTGTGTTTGTTAGTCGGCTAGTCGTCCATTCAATCAGAGAACACTACGTTTTCACATTTCTTCATAATGAAACGTAGAAGGGAATCGTGCTTAGGCTATAGCCCTGTACCGGTATGTCAGCACCAGTCAGTCAGTCATTGATGGACAATGTGCTAATTGTTTGTTATTATTTATCCCGACGTAAGTCTGATGCACTGTAATTGCAACCGTTGAGTTGTTGTGCAGGGAACTGGAAGGCGGCAACTTATTTCCAATCGCAGTGTCTTTCAATGAATATGAACATTAAAGAAACTAACGTTTGCCTAATCCGGTTATTTTTACTGCCGTTTTAAGTATTTAGTTAAGAATTCTTGCTAAGCTCAGTAAAAGACCTCCAGAATTGTCAAGAATTTATATTTGTTTTCGCTCTTAATTTATACTTATACGCTTCATGCAAAGCATTTGTATTCCATGAGCTAATCAAATCGCTTCATTGAATTTGTCTGAATAAACAACAGGAGAAAGTAAACGAGGAAAAAATTTAATTTGTGTAAAGCTCTTTTGAAAGAATATGCATCAAATAATGAGAGGAAACCGGATTCAATACAGCTGTTTATTAATGTACTCGTATGAATTACATTCATTGCAATATTGCAGCTTACTCTGCTGTTAAACTTCTTTTTCCCGTGCATCTTATTTACATCTTGATTAGAATAAGCTACTATCAATTTGACTGCCAGGACTCAACAAGTCCACTTGATGTGCGTCAGCTGGATTCGAAGGCTTTATTAAGACAAACAAGTAGTAATTAATTGCTGAAATACTTACTGAATATGGGGAAAATCACATATAAAATACTTTCATATGAAACCTTCATGTTCTTACCTGTAATAAAAGAAAAATAGAATGAATTAGTGTTTTGGTTGAATTTAGAAAAAAAAAACTATGAAAATGTAAAAAAAAACTTCAATATTTAATCAGTGGTTTGATTTAGAATAGCTCTGATTCGAAGTGTAAAAATCAAAATGCCAAAATAATTAAGATTTTATAAAATAGAAATCGGACCTCATCTCAAAAATAGAAGAATGTTTTGAGTTTACTTAATAAGCAATCATAAATACCTAAATTTGGTCTTAATATACAACACCCGACGCCATAGAAATGTCAGAACTAATTATAATTTACAAGACGTTAAACTTGACATGAGCTAGGTTTAACGCCTTTTTTCAATGCTTCAGAATTATAATTTATTAGATTTTAATTTAAACAAAGTAACTGCGACAGGTTATAATTGGATCACCCGAACAGGTAGGTATTCTATTTTCCACGACGAACATCTCCATAGTTCCAGGCGGAATAAATCATTTCCGAATTAGCATTATTATTGCACCCCATGGAAGCCGCCAATCGCCAAATTAACGTTAATAAATAAATCTTTTGTCAAAAGCGTAGCATCTTCCCCGGGCCAAATTTGAACTCCTGCTATGAACTGATTATGATCCCGGAAAGGAATCCTCTCCTTAGTGTTGTCACGAACCGCCATCCGATGTGATTTGAATACCGACGATTTTATTTCCCATATAACCACTGTCGGTCCCGGTGCGCATCAAGATTAGCGTTCTATTTTTAATATTTTGATTTCATTTCTTTATCGTGACAGTCCGCTGTAACTGTTTATATCTATCATTTCCATGAAATTCTCAAAAAATTTTTTCAAAACATCTGTTGATATCTCGGTTATCGCGTAGTCATGTTGTGAATCATACTGAATTTTAGAGGCCCTATAACAAAAGGTAAACGATTAAAGAGCTAATAAAAACTGTAAATAATTTGCATTCCTATTCATTTGTATTAAAAAGCCAACTTTTTTTTATAGAGATTTGTACCTCTTTGTCTCTCTTTGGTGCATTGAATGCATATATTGCCAATTTATTGCGGCTTCATTACCATTTACTATTTGTCCAAAAAATTTCTTCACTTTATGAATGCTACTATATGAATGCAATTACCAAAAATTTCATGCCCATAGATTTCCACTAACGGCTCGCTGCGTAGCAAATCTTCCCCCCCTGAAGGCTGAAACCATGCATGTCTCGATGGCCATCAGGAAGTAATGTTTTATTTATCAAAACAAACAGGCAAATTCCACCACGCCCTCATCTGCCTCCAATCGGTGATGGTCCCACCACCGCCGTAGAAGATGCGGACGACGCATTCGAGGTTGTTCGCGATAGCTCGTCGACAACACCGACAGCCCGAGTAAGGGCGGAGATGATTTTATGTAAACATCTCATCCGCCTCGTGTCAACATCTTGATATTTTTTTCTTATCCGTAGATTTGATGAAGCTATCGGATTACACAAATTATTGCCAACCAGCAGTGTGCGGTACACGCACGCATCGTGATCGCCCGATCGCGAGGTGTGACCACAGAAGAGCAACAGTTGTTGACGGCCGACGATACGAGATTGATTGAAGCATCAATCTCCAATCAAAACAACAACATGCCCCTTGGCAAAATATTGTTGGCTGGTTTTGTTTCCACGGTGAATAATAATTTAAGAACAGATCTTGAAAACGCCTGCAAGTAGGGAGTTAGAATGATCAGTGTTCTGCCACTGGTCGTTCACAATAACAACAACCTCATAAGTGGCACGTTCAAAACCTTGTTAGGAGAATATGAACATGGTACTTCCCTCAATTGTTGAAGACGCTAGTAAATCGAAGTTCATGGGCAACTCTAATTGTGTGACCCAAGTATTTCCCGGGAAGAGAATCACCCATGGCTTATTTCTGGTTGATGGATTTCGCGAGAAATCGTATTCATAGAATCCAGAGTCCAATGATCTTGTCTTTTCAAGTAATTCGGTACCTAATTGGTAAATTAAATATGCTTTATTACTAATATCTAAGGAATCAAGGTCACTCAGGAAAACTATCAAACTATTTTCTGTGATATAAATTGTATCTGTTACTTTAATAGAGGTTATAAACTATAGAGGACGATTGTCGCTGCGGTTCCCTTTGCTATCGTCCCCAAACATGTTGGCTATCTATCTGTCAAAACGTACTGATTTTTCCTTCGTTGACATTTAGTGCCCTATCCTCGCCAGCAAAAGATGTTTCGCCAGTGACAACAGTGACAAGCTTCCTCTATAGTTTATTAGCTCTATTGTTACTTTATTATTTCATTGTACCCCATATAAGAGCTATTTACTGCGTACAATGAAAAATCAAATAATTCAAATGACGATCAAGCGGAAGAATGATGAGAAGCACGACATCAGAGACGATGAAGCCTATCCACCGTTTAAGGTCCGATCTACTACCATGGCACAGTGGTTCCTCCATAGGTCATAAATCTAAAAACATGACTTTGTCGAAATTCAACAAGTTATCCCTAAACTGCTACTTTATGGTATACTTTATAAGATTCAATCGTCATTTTTATAGAATTTGAGCTAATATGCTCTGTATAAGGCTTCGAATTTAAGATAATCCAGTTAAATAAACTTTACGTGAAAATGTTGGCATAAATCATGATACTTTTGTTTTACCTTTGAAATCCTTCTTGAAATATCCTCTGAGTAAATATATATGTACACTCTAATCTGTCATCTACATGCTATTTCAGCTGGGACCGTCCGCAACCAAGCAAATGGCCGACGAAAAACTCTACTGTGTTTGATGAACGGGTTCACAATGTTCTTCTGAATATCATTATCATCATCCGCCAATAAAATATGTTTCCCCTTCAGATCTCCTCCAGAAACATCCTCTTAGTAAATATTAACACTCTAATCTGTCATCTAAAGGCTATTTCAGCTGCGACCGTTTGCGACCAAGCAATGGTGTACCGCTTCAATTTCTTTTTGAATATCCTTTAAGTGTATTCATATTTCTGGCTGCTGCCTAAATCGCATTTCAGTTACCACAGTCTGCGAATGAGCTTGAAAATAAATAAACGATGGTAAAAAATTACCAAAATTGGTGAACACGAGTATTATGTTTTTTTTTTTATCATGGCCAACTTTGTGGGACTGAAAAGCATGTTTCTCCCCGATTTCCATTCTCAGACATCTCTGAGAAGATATTTAAATTTTTAGCTGCCATTCAAGAGCTATCTGTGTGCAGATTAGTAAATAGTATATCGTGGATTATGGATAATTTATGTGAAAATATATTATATTTAACTTTAAATTGATATTAAACCTTTTTGCCTTTCATATACTAAGTATATGTAAAGGCTATACGTTTGTTCCAAAAACGAACTTTTATAGGATGCCCGGAGACCCATAGTATTAAATACCAGATGATATATGTCTTTTTTTTTCTTTCTTCCTAAACAATGGAGGGGGAATCTGCTCAACAGACATCCTGGGTTGACCAGGAAGTGCGGGGTTAGGGGCCACCTCCAATGAGGGAGGCAGGACTGCATCCCCGACCCGCTAAACCGTTTCCATTGCCGCCAAGCCCATCGTCCCTTCGGTACAACCAGAAAGTAGTGCTTCAAAGGGGGGCCAGTGCATAACGCACCCTCGAGGTTAGCTGCGTGTCCTTGCAGCATCGAACATCGCGACTCGCTTTTTTAGAAGAACACCATGGTATCGTGCCAGCGCATTGCCGGCTTTCCAGGTGGCCTTACCACGCCCTATGTCCTCGGAAGGTGGGCAGGGTCGAGATGATATATGTCTGTGCGTGTGTATGTGTGTGTATGTATGTGCGCAAAAAAAAACTCACTTATTTTTTAGGCACTTATACTTCTAGATCAACATTTGGAAAGGGCGTAACAGCCAATATTTATTAGTTCTGATTCTTCGTCTACATATTTTGCTATATATGTGGACAAATAATATGAAGGAATAAATTTTGGCTGTTACGCCCTTTTCAAATGTTGATCCAGACTTAACCGATTTGTTCGGAACAAGTTGCATTCGACATGGAATCATATCCTTTTGTTTTCTAATAAAAATTGGCCAGATCGCACAATGGGTCTAAAAGTTATGGCAAAAATACTATTTTTTCATATGCACTAGAAAGGCATTAACACCGCTAGGTGGATTAATCAGGTTTATTTTCGTTTACTACTTTAACAATAACAAGCATCTTCCCACCCACGCATCTTCCTCAAGAATGTAAATTAAACGTTGTTTGTTGGATTTTTACATATAATACTGAAATCGGCTCCGTAAAGTATGATAATGACTGAGCCTACCAAATAATTAAAAAATAGGCTGTTTAACCCGAAAAATACTAAAAGTACATCATTTTACCGTATAATTTCCGTAATTTATATTTATGACCGTCCTTCTACGGGAATGGAACCACTGTGCATGGTAGATACTAATGCAATCAGCGATGGGGAGAAGAGCGAGCCTTCAATAGATCTCCAATCAAATATTGACGTAGCAGAAGAGAGCATGGTTTTGTACAACAATGAGTTTTCGGATTCCATTTCGAATGTGTGGGAGATCGGTAATCTATCTCAACTGCTCTCAAGTGAGCAGACCAGTGGGGGAGAGAGTGATCTTCCAAAAAGGTTATGAACGTCACCGAGAACAATACGTTGGTTCACATCCCCCTAAAGTTTCTACAGTGGAACTGTAGAGGTGTCGTATCTAAACACTCTTCACTAGTGAATCTATCGAATACACATAATACATCAGTAATTCTCTTATCGGAAACACACCTAGACTCATCTATGCAATTCCAATTGCAGGGGTTTAAAATACTAAGAAAGGATAATCGCAATCATTCTAAAGGTGTATTAATCGCGATAAACGATCATTTGAATCCTGTTCCATGCCAGCTTGAATGTCCTGCAGGCATTGACGCTGTTGATAAGAAAATTATTTTGAGCTTTTTAGTGGAATGTCTTCACTTGTCATAAGACGAGTTTATACAATCCCATTGAATTCCACCACTTAATAGTCTCTTGACAGATACGTATTTTGACCTCAACAGTAAGGCCATCTTCACTTGACGCTGTTGCATGTTCTATAACTATAAGGAATAACTATATAGGAATCATCATAATAGTTTCCATCTATATCCATCCCAACTCTGTGGTTTTCGCACGAGAACTAGAACAGTTTTTCAACTCAATTCCGAAGCCATTTATTGTTGGTGGAAACTGGAATGCCAAACATTCTTTATGGGGAAATGCAGATAACGTTTACGACGAACTGGAATCCACTAGGTTAGTTATACTTAACAATGGAAATCATACCAGGTTTCACCGATCCCGGGCTTCCAGTGCTATTGATCTCGCAATAACTTATGCTATCTTTGGAACACGTTGGATAACCCCCTTGGGAGTGATCATGTTCCTATTGTTTTTGAGATGGAACAAACTGCAGGCGTTGCTAAGAGCAGAAGTGCGTTCCGCTATATGAATTGGGAGTTGTACTCGGAAGAAGTTAGAATAAAAGTGAACAGTACGAATGAATTATTGGCAGTAGCTGATTTTCTACCCGCCGCATCCACATCCAGGCGCTATCGTATATGCGCAAAATAGCCAGCATGAGTTAACCGCCAGAAATTTGTATGGCGAAAGACATCTAACACGGGTTTTCTCAAGATTAGGAACTTTTCATGAAAAACTATTTGGTACCGGTTATGAAGGATGGTGTCCGCTACTACGCCTACCAAATATTTTTTCGATTAAGGTTCTTATTTTCGAGATATTAAACATTAGATGCCTTTCGCCATACTGATTTCCAAAAGTTAACTCCTAGTGTGCCGCTGTAAGCACGCTCAAAGCAGGCGATTCATTGCAGCATCTCCGAAAGTAGTGAATCCGCATAGAAAAACCGCTCAGAACTTCAAACGAAAGTGAAGAAGGTTCGTGATTCCTTTCGAAGATGGAAGCGTAATGATTATTCCGTAAATATGTACGATTGTTATAAAAAAATAGAAAATGAATTCAAAGAAATGGTCAAAGTGAAAAAACACGAAACTTGGGCCAAGTT
The DNA here is from genome assembly GCF_024139115.2 of Armigeres subalbatus. NCBI lineage: Eukaryota > Metazoa > Arthropoda > Insecta > Diptera > Culicidae > Armigeres > Armigeres subalbatus. The sequence continues at coordinate 288,244,734 of NC_085141.1, read as the reverse complement.
CTGTGATTCGTTGGATAGTGATTCATCTTTACCAGTGTTGTGGCGAATGACAAGAAAATTCAAAGTCAAACACGGTGATCGTAATAGCCCAAGAGATCATCAAATGATGGATGAATTTCTCAGCAGATTGGCACCCGTAACGTCCATGGAACCGATGCATGCTAGTATCCCTCAAGTTTTGCAGGAATCAGTAGTACGCCCTTTTTCTATCCAAGACAATCTTCATCACAGGAGTAATTGCTAGTGGATGGTTAACGTTCAACGTCGTGCCTATTCTAAAATCCGGTCATAGAGCAGATTTGGCGAAGTCGTATAGACCAATTGCACTTGCATCCTGTTTTCGAAAAGTTTTGGAGTTGATGATCAAAGAGCGGGTTGAATGGTTTGTAGAGTCTGAAGATATATTTTCGGAAAACATTTGCGGATTCCGTAAAGGAAAGGGTACTCAAGACGCATTGTTCTCGGTAATCAACGTAGCACGGGATTCCATATCCAACCGTAAACATACTTTAATGTGCATGTTGGATATAAAAAGCGCCTACGATTGTGTTAATATCAACAAACTTGTCGATGAGCTTCTACGATGGAATATACCAATAGAATTGGTAAGAATTATTTATTTCCTGTTCCGAGAACGTAAACTTAGTGTGCAAATCAGCGACAATGTGATTCTAAAGCGAACAACATGGATTGGCCTCCCACAAGGGTCACCATTAAGCCCACTATGTTTCAATATATTTATCAACAACATTGTTCGCAAGGCATCAGCGCGGTGTGGAATAGTTCTCGTCAGCTTTGCCGATGACATGTCATTACTAACAAGTGGGAATGATGTACCCAGCAGTGAATACATGATACAACAAGCGTTGAACGAGGTTGTCTGCGATCTCACTGAATTAGGACTAGAAGTATCACCCACCAAGTGTTGTTCTCTGTTATTTGCGTCGCGTAAACCACCCTATGACCCTAAATTCTTCATTAGTCAAGATCCTCTACAACATGAAAACAACGCCAAATTGCTGGGGATGTGTTTGATTTCGACTCTCTCTTCGAACAAACACGTACAATACCTTTAGCAACGAGTATCACCGTATATCAACTTTCTTCGTAGTGTGGCAGGTCAAGCGTGGGGATCACACCCCTTCATTTTGTTGAAAATATACAAATCATGTATCAGACCAATACTAGAGTATGGAGCTCCATTCCTCACAGATTGTCCGGAGTGGATCGCTATCAAGCTGGATCGTATTCAGTGGAAGTGCATTAGAGTGTGTATTGGATCTACCAAAACTACTCACACGCTAACTTTAGAAGTGATAAGTGGTATTATGCCACTTCAAATCCGAAGAGAGATGGCTGCAATCAACTTTGTGAAGAAAAGATTCTCTCTCAAAAAATGGCATGAAAAATATGCCGTACCAGTTATCTCGAAAAATGAAACATCAGTCAAAGTATTCTTCTGATGAATAATACTCTAGTAAACAATGTGGGTCTGCTTGAGAGACTGCCGTGCTACATATACGAAAGAGAAGTGAAACACTACCTTCCGAGTATTGATCTCTCCATCTACACAGCGATGACAACTTCAGATGGTAATATCAACCAAAGAGTCCTGGATTACCTTGCCTCACAATATTCACGGTTCAATCGGTTAGCCACGAATTGATCTAAATGCGAAGAAAACGTTGGAGCAGCAGTGGTATCTGATTTCCAATATTTTGGCAGCTTGTTTACGTCGGACGGCGGACTTACAACTCTCGTACAACCAGGGAAGCCCGTTTGGCTCTCGGATTGGAATTCCCGAAATACCCATGTTGACCTATACCTGAAGATACAGCCCTTAATTCTTGAGAAAACATTCAAGGCCTGCTATACAGGGCAGCAGGGACTATGTCCAAGGGCTTGACGCCCCCCTACACATGGCCACTGCGAGTTAGGGGGCCTGCCTAGGATGTGGTGGGGTTTGACAGTGGTCTCTGTTAAGTCCTAACAAAGCGACCGTGCGCCGCTCAATGCACTCTAGCCCAGCCCAGGAGCATCGATAACGGCAACGTCAACGGACACGAGTGGAAATAGAGATATACAACGAATCTAGGGCTGACAGTTGTGTCATTCCACTCCTTGAGTAAAACCGGATGACACCGTCTTGAAATGGCGGATGGGCTAATGTTACAGCTGCCTTTCGTCCCGTAAAACCGTGGCAGGCCGTCTGGCTTAACCAACCAGATGGGGCTAGGACCAGTCGATTTCTTCCTGGCTTACGCCGATCCGGCTTTGAACACCGAGGTGTCAACCCACGCATGGCCTCACTGTATCAGCAAAGATAACCATGGAATCAAGAAGGGGACTATTGCGTTGGGGATCGGCGTTGGGCGTAAACTGCAATGTGCGAAAGCTGGAGAGTACTCATAGGCTAATGTGCCTGAGAATCATTAGCGCATACCGCACCGTATCTCGCAAAGCAGCTTGTATACTCGTGGTGGTGGAGGAAGACGAGGATTGCTACGGCCTCAGGGGCACCGATAACGCTCGAAGGAATATCAAGGCAGCAACTAAATGGCAGTGGGACAACTCGGCCAAGAGAAGGTGGACCCAACGCCTAGTCCCAAGTGTGTCGACATGGATTAGCAGACCTCATGGAGAGCTAAACTTTAGCTTGATCCAGTTTTTAACAGGCCACGGATGCTTCAAGTGGTACCTACACAGGTTCGGACATGCGGCTTCTCCCGCCTGTCCGCAATGCGCAGACGTGACAGAAACGACTGAACGCATCCTGTTCACATGTCTCCGGTTCGAAACGGAGAGGTGTGCGATGTTAGAATCATGCGGAACAGACATTACCACCGATAACTTCCTCAGAAAAATGTGCCAAAACCCAGAACAGTGGAGAGCGGTCGCAAGAGCGACGTCCATGATAGCCAACATCCTACAACGAAGTTGGCAAATAGAGCAGCAGCAGGCAGCCTTCACGAATAGCGGACCATGAGTACTCCGCCGCGGAAGTCGTGAATAAATATGTCGATAATGAATGGGAACGCAAGCATCAGCTACCACGCGTAACCGCAGAACGTGGCAGAACGGCCGGTTTCGGACGAGCTCCCGCTTTCGGGGAACTTCTTGTCGGAGTAGGTTAGATCCGTCGTCGGGGACTATTCGAGTCGTTCGCGATCGCGACCGAGGAGGGAGCTAAATGGCTCAATTATTAAGGTGAGAGCTGAATGGCTCACGTGCATGATACGAGACATTGAAGACGGCCATTTCTGTTTCTGTTCACCATTTTCAAAAGTATTCCAGAATTAAAGTGTCACCCCTCTATTTCAATGAGTATTTTGAATGGAGCCTTCTGACCAATTTTCAGCCAAATCTATAGAGATTTAGAGGTGCATCAAACGAAATTTGTGATTTTTCAGACCTTAATTTAATTTTACTCCACATAGGAAAAGGATTAGTCGTTGATAGCTTCTTTAGTCTATTATCTACCACTTTGTCATTGATACTAGGATGTTTCGAGGGCTTATTCTATGACTTTTTATTAGATTTAGATGAAAAAATTGCCTTAAAACCAGAAAAATAATTTTAGGTGCTTCGGGGGGTAGTATAAATTTTCAATATTTGCCCAATTCAATTTTTCCTTTCATTTCCTTCGAGTGTTGCGGAAGTTTCGTCGATACATCACTTTATTCTGAAAAATAAGCTTCGGCATGTAATAATGCAGTTTTCATGAAATACTCAACATTTGAATAGGGTAGTTTTGATTGATGGACGGCACTTCTCCGACATTATCGACGTCAGGACATATCGTGGCGCTAACATCGACTCTGACCACTATCTGGTGTTTGTTAAACTGCGCCCAAAACTATCCGTCATCAACAATGTTCGGTACCGACGACCGCCGCGGTACGACCTAGAGCGACTGAAGCAACCTGATGTCGCCACTGCATACGCGCAGCATCTCGAGGCAGCGTTGCCGGAAGAGGGTGAGCTCGATGGGGCCCCTCTTGAGGACTGCTGGAATACAGTCAAAGCAGCCATTAACGACGCAGCGGAGAACAACGTCGGGTATATGGGTCGAAGTCGACAGAACGATTGGTTCGATGAAGAGTGCAGACAGATTCTGGAGGAGAAGGACGCAGCGCGGGCGGTCGCGCTGCAGCAAGGTACCCGGCAGAACGTGGAACGTTATAAACGGAAGCGGAGACAGCAGACCCGCCTTTTTCAGGAGAAGGAACGCCGTCTGGAAGAAGCGGAATGCGAGGCGATGGAACAGCTGTGCCGTTCTCAAGATACACGCAAGTTCTATCAGAAGCTCAACGCATCCCGCAAAGGCTTCGTGCCGCGAGCCGAAATGTGCAGGGATAAGGATGGGAGCATCTTGACGGACGAACGTGTGGTGATTGAAAGGTGGAAGCAGCACTACGAGGAACATCTGAATGGCGCTGAGACTACAGGCAGTGAAAGTCAAGGCAGCGGAGAAGATGACTACGTCAGTTCAGCGGATGATGGAAGCCAACCAGCCCCCACCTTGAGGGAAGTTAAGGATGCCATTCAACAGCTAAAGACCAATAAAGCAGCTGGTAAGGATGGTATCGGAGCTGAGCTCATCAAGATGGACCCGGAAAAGCTGGCCACTTGCCTGCACAAACTGATAGTCAGAATCTGGGAAACCGAAAGCAACCGGAGGAGTGGAAGGAAGGGGTTATATGCCCCATCTACAAGAAAGGCGACAAACTGGAGTGTGAGAACTTTCGAGCGATCTCCATCCTTAATGCCGCCTACAAAGCGATAACTCAGATCATCTTCCGCGGTCTGTCACCATTAGTGAACGAGTTCGTGGGAAGTTATCAAGCCGGCTTCGTTGACGGCCGCTCGACAACGGACCAGATCTTTACTGTACGGCAAATCCTTCAAAAATGCCGTGAATACCAGGTCCCAACGCACCATCTGTTCGTAGATTTCAAGGCGGCATACGACAGTATAGACCGCGTAGAGCTATGGAAAATTATGGACGAGAACAGCTTCCCTGGGAAGCTTACCAGACTGATCAAAGCAACGGTGGGTGGTGTGCAAAGCTGTGTGAAGATTTCGGGCGAACACTCCAGTTCGTTCGAATCGCGCCGGGGACTAAGCCAAGGTGATGGACTTTCGTGCCTGTTGTTCAACATTGCGCTAGAAGCTGTCATGCGGAGAGCCGGGTGTAACAGCCGGGGTACGATTTTCAACAGATCCAGTCAATTTATTTATTTCGCGGATGACATGGACATTGTCGGCCGAACACTTGCAAAGGTAGCAGAACTGTACACCCGCCTGAAACGTGAAGCAACAAAAGTTGGACTGGTGATGAATGCGTCAAAGACAAAGTACATGCTTGTGGGCGGAACCGAGCGCGACAGGGCCCGCCTGGGAAGCAGTGTTACGATAGACGGGGATACCTTCGAGGTGGTCGAGGAATTCGTCTACCTCGGATCCTTTCTAACGGCTGACAACAACGTTAGTCGTGAAATACGAAGGCGCATCATCTGTGGAAGTTGGGCCTACTACGGGCTCCAGAAGGAACTGCGGTCGAAAAGATTCGCAACCGCACCAAATGTGGCATGTACAAGACGTTAATAAGACCGGTAGTCCTCTACGGACATGAAACATGGACAATGCTCGAGGAGGACTTGCAAGCCCTCAGAGTATTCGAGAGACGGGTGCTTAGGACCATCTTTGGCGGTATGCAAGAAGACGGTGTGTGGCGGCGAAAGAATGAACCATGAGCTCGCCCAGCTCTACGGCGAACCCAGTCTTTACAAGATAGCTAAAGCCGGAAGGGTACGATGGGCAGGGCATGTTGCAAGAATGCCGGACAGCAACCCTGCAAAGATGGATTCGCTTCCGATCCGGCAGGTACGAGACGATGTGGAGCGCAGCGAGCGAGATGGGCAGACCAGGTGCAAAACGACTTGTCGAGCGTGGGGCGTATTCGAGGATGGAGAGATGCGGCCTCGAACCGTGTATTGTGGCGTCAAATTGTTGATTCAGTGTTATCTGTTTAGATGTAGACTAAATAAATCGGTGGGAGGGGGAGGTGTGTTGGTGGTGTTTATTATAGGTGTTTAGTTTACATTGTCCTCTCTTGAGTCTCTTCCCATCATGTACTTCGTCTTCGACGTGTTGAAGACTAGTCCAAATCTGCTTAGCTTCCCTTTTTCTGATTTAGGCTTTCTCCATCTTCTCAAAGTTACGTGCCATAATATCAATGTCACCAGCAAAACCAAATAGCTGAACGGACTTTGTGAAAATCGTACCACTCGTGTCAATCCCTGCCCTTCGTATTACTCCCTCCAAAGGGATTTTTAATAGAAGACACAAAAGACTATCACATTGCCGTAACCCTCGAAGGGACTCGAGAATGCCCCTGAAACTCGAACTACACACATCACCCGATCAATCGACGCCTTCAACAACCGTAACAGTTTATCCGGAAATCCGTGTTTGTGCATTAGCTGCCAATGATGGTCCCGAACGATTGCATTATATGTGGCTTTGAAGTCGATGAATGGTTACAAACTCGCGGATTTTCAATTCAGAACCAAAGTTTATATGAAGTGTTGGGAATGGCCAGTCTGGAAGAAGTTCATCAGTATCGAAAATTTCAAATTAATTACTTCATTGGCACGTGCTTCAAGATGCAACCAAAAATTAACGAAAGTTTGGGATCCCTAATGATCAAAGTCGAAGCATCTACGAGACATTGAAGACGTCTTTTCTGTTGAGGTCGATATACGTATCTGTAAAGTTACAATCATGTGATGGAATTAAATGAGATAGTACTAACTCATCTTATGGCAAGGGATTCAATATGAAATAAAAAACCAAATGCTGCAAATATTGTGGGGGACGCTTTAACAGTTAAAAATTGCTGTGCGGCCCTTGATAGTATGCATGCTGGGAACAACTGAGCTTCTGTTTGTTTTTGTTTTTTTTTATTTTGGAATTGGTCCAAATCGATCTCTGAGTTACGGAGTTATAAGTAAGCTAGTAAGCCATAACATAAGAAATTTACTCTTCTTTTTCAAGAAGGAGTACATTTCTTCACAAAAAAACTTTACCCCACTGAAAAATGGAAATGCAAAAATATAATATCTATTAATGGAAATGATGGGGCCTTCCTTAGCCGTGCGGTGAGAGGCGTGGCTGCAAAGCAAGACCATGCTGAAGGTGAGGGGTTCAATTCCCAGTCCGGTCTAGCAACTTTTCGGGTTGGAAATTTTCTCGACTTCCCTAAAAGTATCATCGTGTTAGCCTCATGAAATATTCATGCAAAAATGGTAACAGTCTATAACTGAGAAAGTACTTAGAGAAGCTGCTAGGCGGCAATGTCCCAGTGTGGGGATGTAATGCCAATAAAAAGAAGAAGAACAAGAAAAATGGAAATGATGGGAAGTATCTCCCTGAAGTTTTCTTTGCGTTGCTTAATGAAGTAACCCGTATGATAATGCGCCACTTCTCTAAAGTGCCTATTTATTATTTTAACTGACGCAAGAGATGCAACTGGGTTATCTATTCTCATCACAATCCGCAAGCCGACTGTTATGATTCGTAATTCTGAGTATTGCCTTTTTGCCACCAACCAAAATTAGAAACTTGAATAATTCAATTATTTACAGCCTTCTCATTTCGATAAAATAAGAATGAAGAATGCGATCGTAGTACAAGAACCCATCTAAAATGAGTCTCATTTAAGATTAGTGCATTGATCGTCATCAGGGATTACGTTCTGCCCCCCTGCAGCTTCCGTTGACAGTTGTAGAACGCCCCGTATGACAACGCACTCATTGAAACCCACTCTTCTAGCCAAATCCTAATCCCTCCGGATCGGTAAGCTGTGGTAGGTACTTTGCTGTAGGTCACCAACTATGCGTAATAAATCTACAGCTTAACCCCTTTCCGTCCAATGGTGTCACGGAATAATTTCTGATTAGCTTCGCACTGCTAGCAATGCAGCTGTTGATGGGGCGCCCTACAGCGACGGAATTGATTCCATTCGAATTTCAATTAATCACGCGCTCCCTGTCCAATGCTAGCTAGCGCTACTGTCGAATGTAAGCAACTAACTAAATTACCGTCAAGTGGAGTCTGATTTCCAATACTGCATCGTTTTTGTTGGTTTACCGTGCAGATTGTATCGTGATGCACGAGTGTGTACACAATTCAGAGTAATATCAACGACTAGGAGGGAAAACAGTCGTCCTTGCCGGACGAACAGCAGCACCCTTTCTCGCTGGCCGACATTTCCAAAAAGGTCAAGGAGTCGGGAAAGCCGCCGTCCATTTAGAAGTGAGTGTTTATAAAAGCGAGTTTGCAACGACGTCGAAGGTCGATGGAGTAGGTTGCTCATACAGGCGTCCTATAGGATAAGAGAACAAATGAACGCGGTAGTTGCAGAAAAGTGTCATGGCAAGGAATATAGCTCATCATACTGGATGTCTGGATGCAAGTATATTTCATTAAATTTTCACATTAGATACTATTTCACATGGCATTAACTTTTAATTACTTTTTTATGTGTTGAAACCTTTCGCAGGATTTTTACACTGTTTGTCATGTTGCGATTTTTTTAATTTGAGCAATTTTTCGCAAAGATACTAAGAAGTAATCCATAGTATTTTACAGCTTACGCTCAAGAATTGCCCAGTATTTCTGAGGTAGAATGCATTTTTCAGCTAGTAAGAAGAAAGAAGGAAAAATATGACTGAAGAAAGAGGAAAGTAGAAAGAATAAGGGAGAAGGAAGAAGAAAAAAAGGAAGAGAGAGAAGGGATTGTCGTATCTCAACGCTTTCAGCGGAAACGTAATCGGATGAAACGATCATCCTTAGAAAACGTGTAGCGCGCACCTCAAAACTCGTCAATCAACTGAAGACCAACTTTTTCTCATTTGTCAGCCAACGACGCATACGCCAAAACCGCACCCATACAAATATACAAACAAGTATCATTCACGCAATTCACCATTGAAGTTACAGTGTGATAACGGAAGTTACTCACACATACACAATAACATCCTATAGATTTCCGCAAAATGAAAGCACGGAAATGTGTTTGCATGAAGAGCGTTATAGGGTGACTCGGAAAATAATTTATCCAATAAATTAATTTATTTAATAATCATTTAAATTAATAAACTAATAGAATTAATATTGTTTTCAATGTAAACTATACTGCCGTCATACGCATATTTGTCCCATGTTTGCTGGGATTCCCTATATACATGGGACAGTTATGCGTATAACGGCAGTATAATCACTACAGGGATCAAGAAGGAGAAAAAAGGAAGAAGCTAGAAAGAAGAAGGTCGAAGGACAAATGATGAAGGAAGAAGTTCTCTGTTCTCAGCTCTCAGTCCACTTGTTTTTTTTTTTCACTTTTTACTTCCTACTTCTCATTACTCACTTTTCACTACTCGTAATCTGAGGTCAATTTTTTTAACTTTTTGGCCGTACTGGTTGAAATGTTTTAAATTTGCGATGTTTGTCCCCAAATTATTCGAAATACATGCAAAAGTGCAATGGTTGTTACGTCAACTATGGAATCATGGGCAGACAGGGAAATCTCACTATGAAGAAACCCGAGCACACGTCCATTGACGTTTGTGTAAATGAAAACTGCTTTTATATAGTTGGACAATCATTTGAAGATTGCTATCGTAAGATGGCACTCATGGCTTTCGATAGTGCAGTCCGCACAATATGTACTCAGTGTTAGAACGATGCGTGCGCCATACTGTACAAAAGTGTCTATGACGATGGTTTTTCCGCACACATTTTAAGAAATTCTTACAAGGAAATTCAGAAAAAAAAATGTCATAAAAAGTAGAGGCAATTTTTTGGGGAAATTCAGAAGAATTTTCGATAGGAATTTCTCATGTAAACACAAAATAAATTTCCCGCAAAAAATCAGAAACTTTTTCAACGGAATTTCATGTGACATGAACTTCATGTAAAAATACAAAAAATGGTTAAAATTCCCAGTTTTTCATTTGAATAGATAAACTTGTAAATAAACGCTTTTGAATTTTCACCGAAAATTTACCGATTCAATACGGATTTTTTTTTTCGCCGTATTCCAACATAAACTTTGGACATACTGCTTCAAAAACGGATGCAAACCATGAAAAAGTAGAAATATGGGGGGAAATATTTTTTGAGATCTTTTAGGGCTTCCAAACCTTCTGTAAGTTCAGATCTTGAGATCTACATAAACAACAAGTAATACATCCGATTCTTTTTTTTTACACGGGGGATGCGTTCTGTGTAAAAAAAGTTTTTAGTTCAAAATTTGAAAATCATGCAAAATGGAGCAACTTTGAAAAAGTTGTTTGTGGGATTTTTTTACACGGCCAAGTAAAAAAAATCCGTGTATAAACAGAATCGGGTGTATGAAGTTGGAAATGGTACTTGAGACATAATTAAACTTTTTTTTATCAAATCGCAGTGTTACCAGAAAATCAACGGTATTCCAAACTATTCTTGTGTTCAGATCTTGGAGGTCTACAACACCAAAAGAGTGATTCATAGGTTTCCGAGCTTGTGTGTTAGTTGGTGAAGTCCCATGGGACATCAATACACCAGTATATACACAATACAATATACCCAGAATATCTATGGTACTCCAAACCATTCTTGAGTTCAGATCTTGGAGGTCAATAAGATGAACAGAGTAATTCATAGGTTCCCGAGCTTGTGTGTTAGTTGGAGAAGCCCAAATGGACATCATTACACCAGTATCAAATCACAACATTCCCAGGGCTCCTGCGGTACTCCAAATTATTCTTTAGCTCAGATATTGGAGGTCTAAAAGACCAACAGAGTGGTTTATAGGTTTCCGAGCTTGTGTGTTAGTTGGAGAAACCCCATGGATTATTATCACATCAGTATTCAAAAAATCAACATTCTCAGAGCAACTATGGTACTCCAAACCATTTTTGAGTTCAGATATTGAAGGTCTACAACACCAACAGAGTGATTCATATGGTCCTGAGTTAGTTGAAGCAACCCCATGGGACATCATTACACCAGTATATATAAATCACAACATTCCAAGAGTTCCTGCGGTACTCCAAATCATTCTTGAGTTCCAATATTGGAGATCTTCAAGACCAACAGAGTAAATCATAGGTTTTCAGGCTTGTGTGTTAGTTGGTGGGCCATCATTACATCAGTATATAAAAAATCAACATTCTTGGAATATCTACGGTACTCCAAACCATATATTGGAGGTCTACAAAATCAACAGAGTAGGTTCAAAAGGTTCCCGAGCTTGTGTGTTAGTTGGAGAAGTCCCATGGGACATTAATACATCAGTATATAAGAAATTCAACATTTCCAGAATAGCTACGGTACTCCAAACCATTCTTGAGTTCAGATACTGGCAGTCTACAACACCAAAAGAGTGATTCATAGACTTCCGAGTTTGTGTGTTAGTTGGTGAAGTCCCATTTGACATCATTACACCAGTATATACATAATACAACATACCCAGAATATCTACGATACCGCAAACCATTTTTGTGTTCAGATATTAGAGGTCTACAAGACCAACAGAGTGATTCATAGGTTTTCGAGCTTTTTTATTAGTTGGTGAAGTTCCATGAAACATTTTTACACCAGTATATACAAAATACAATTTTGACGTAAACTACGTCTAAGGGGAAGACTCGGATGCAGGGGGACAAATGAAAATTTCCAAATTCGAGACCGTCACGAAATCATGTAAGATTTTGAACTTGAATAGCGCCTTTATCTTCCGATGGATTTTGAGATTTATATATCAATCGACTCGGAAATTCTCTACCAATTTGTCAATTATATTTAAACTTTAGGTTATGAACGTTAAAATAGGGTATCGGATCATTTTGGCAGCACCCTCTTTTCTTGTCTCGTTTCGTGCGTGCGGTTGGCTTATGGACTCTGCTTTTTGTGCGGTGTTTCGCACAAAAAGTAGAACAATGGAGCCGAACCAGTGACCGCGGTCGAAACAAAGGTAACAAAAATGCGTAATGTAGTGCATGGTGTATAAGAAGTGATGCAGATAGGGGCATGTTTGTGCAGGCATGAGACGATCAATTGTTATCAATGCCAATGCCCTTGCTAGTAATGCAATCATCGCCAATGCCAATTGCACAAACATGTTTATATTGAAAAATGACTTTGGAAAAATGTTTTGTTTTTGCAAACTGAAAACTGATAAGGCCGTTACCCATATTTATTAAAAATGATGGTCTACGCAAGGTCAAGGTCTACTGGTCTCCGCAAAGTCAAGAGGGAGGGGGTAATCTTCTTCTTCTTCTTCTTCTACTGAATCGAGCGGCGTGAAAATTTGAATGCAGAGGTTTTTGGGGCCGGGGAAGGTTCTTAAGATGGTTTGAGACCCCTCTCCTCTTTGAAACCTGGCTCCTATACAAATGAAACATCAATTTCATCATAACTCGATATCAAGCAAATGGAACCAAATCTGGCGTGTGGAAGTTTTGGAAGGGAAGATATGTTTCTGTGGTGGTTTGCAACGCCTCCCCCTTCTGGAAAGGGGGGCTCTCATACAAATGAACCAAAAATGTCTGCATAACTCGAGAGCTAATCAGAGAATAAATCAATTCTAGGCGAAACAAACTTCGTCGGGTCTGCTAGTAAAAAATAAATATTAAAATGGAAAAAAAAATAAAAGAAAAACTCCTCGGATTTGTGAAGGAATGTTTTGAAAGTTCTCAAAATTTACCGGATTTTTTTTAATGCCCCTCAAATTGTTATTTTTGAGCAAAACAATCCGGGGGGGAGACATATTTAATAAAAATATTTTTATCGGCCTTATAATATTTTGTCCAATTAAATGCGAATCAGAAGGATTTAACTTTGATTCAGGAAGTGTGAATGCACTTAAGATATTTTTATAATACGTGGGTGCAATCATGCGGTACTTATTGTACACGACAAAAGCTTCGGAACGCATACGTTCTTGAAACGGGCTAAATGAGTTACAATAGAGCTATCACCTTCTTGCTCCCTGCCTGATCCAAAAGTCTTGCAATGATAATATTAAAATGGTTGCACGAATATTTTATCCATAGTGACACTCAGTGTTGGTAGAATCATACTCAAATCTGAATCATCGAGGTTTCATGCACGAGCTAACTCCCCTGCGATTCTGTAGGCGAGTTCTATACGCATTTCGACCTCAACAGTAAGGCCGTCTTCAGTGTCTCGTACTTGACTCGACTTCCAGTTTGACTTCGAGTCAAATACGAGACACTGAAGACGGCCTTACTGTTGAGGTCGAAATACGTATCTGTCAAGATACAATTAAGTGGTGGAATTCAATGGGATTGTATAAACTCGTCTTATGACAAGTGAAGACATTCCACTAAAAAGCTCAAAATAATTTTCGTATGCCTTACGTAGTTTACGTTGGGCGGTTGTGTCTTGTACATAACCCTTCTGATTTTTACAGAATATTTATAGTTTGGAGTGCCGTAGATGTCGAACGAATTCTGTAGTTTGTTTGTAATGGTGTAACGAAGTCCCGTGGAGCTATTCCAACTCATAAAACTAGTAGGGACATCGATAATCTTCATGTTGATCGATTTGAATATTAAGATCTGAGCTCAAGGACAGTTTGGAGTGTCGTAGATATTGAACGAATTCTGTAGTGTGTCTGTAATGGTGTTACGAGGTACCGTGGAGCTATTCCAACTCATAAAAATAGTGGAACATCAAAGATCTTCTTGTTGATCGATTTGACCATTAGGATCTGAGCTCAAAGACAGTTTGGAGTGGAGTTTGGAGAAGTTCAACGAATTCTGTAATGTGTCTATAATGGTGTAATGAAGTCCCGTGGAGCTATTCCAACTCATAAAAATAGTTGAGAGATCGAAGATCTTCATGTTGATCGTTTTGGACATTTTGGACATTTTGGAGTCAGGTTTGACAAAACTCCTCACACTTGCTAGAGTCAAATAAAATTATCATCAGCAAAATGCAGCCTCGCATCCTCACAATTGTGTGGAAGCATACAAAGTAGTGGTACAAAAAAAACAGAGTGAGCAAAAGCAAAATAAAAACACATGTGAGTGAGGCGTCGGGCGCAAGAGCACTCATTGAGCCTCCGGAGCGACGCTTTCTATGTGAAAAAAAATCTTAGAGGCTGTTTGGAGTGTGACTGTGAGTAAGTGATGTACCACAAGAAATAGATGAACAGATAGACTCTCTCTTGTTTTGCGACGTAGTTTTGATGCCTATTTCTGCTCCTCTTGCTGTTTCTCATTTTCTACTCGGCAATAAGTTTTTGGCAAGCCTGTTTGGAGTGTCGTAAATATTGAACGAATTCTGTAGTGCGTCTATAATGGTGTTACGAGGTACCTTGGAGCTATTCCAACTCATAAAACTTGTGAGGACATCGTAGATCTTCTTGTTGATCGATTTGAATATTAAGATCTGAATTCGAACGGTTTGGAGTATCGAAGATATTGAAAAAGATTTGTTATACCGCTGGACAGGCACAGGATTTTATAATTGATCAATGGTGCTGATTCTTAAGAACATCAAAATTACAACTCAATGATAGTTTGGATGATCATAGTAGTGCTCGTAACATGACCTGTGAAATATTATCCTTGGATGGAACGGTTAATTTTGAACATTTTTGCTGATGAAAACAAGGCTCTATCTCTTAAAATTTATTTTTGTCTTGGGTCGTATATGACCCATCCGTATTGAATCGGTTAAAGTGCAATGCAAGTATAATGCTGCTTACTTACTTCAAAGCTTATTGGTTACCTGGGTAGTGTGTTCGTGTTTTACGTACATGGACATCATTATCATCATCAACCAGCCAAACTAGAGTAATAATAACGCGCGCCACCCTTCCGGGCAGCATACCAATGGTGTCGCAATTTAATAGATATGAGCCACTTGAACACTACGTCATTCCCTTGCTAACAGCCGACAACTTTTCTAAATTGAAATCCTACCTTCTGGCCATTACCAATAAATAAGCACAACTCACTGAACTTGAACTGATAAAGTACACCCCACGGATAATCCGACAGCCAAGCGCAGATCCATGCTGCGGCAGCCCACTGGCTACCGTTTTCCACACTACTGATTGAACCTATCAAAACTAATTACAGTTTTTATTCAATCTACACGTAAGTTAGTCTTGAGCTGCCAGCTGGATGGGAATTGACCCAACGACAACCGTATATCCGAAAGCTGGATGCCTCGCTTGCCACACTGTTTTCGCGAATGGCACTTGGACAGGCACTCGAGGAGATTGAATGGTTGGAGTCCAGCACGTAGAAAAGCAGCTTGAGCAAGCCAAGCTTCGAGATTCCACCTCCCACGTGAACATATTTGCGTCTTTGGAGGCGTTGGAGTTGAGCAAGGATGCGCGTTGCAGAGGAAATATTGATTGTATCGTCTGTCGGCATCTCGTAAACGCAAGGGGAGTATCTTCACTAAAATAATCGAACACATCATGAAAGGCTTTCCGAAGCGTGAGCACGTTTGCTCGTTGATATTGATATAGAGACGGGAAAAATCCAGAAACTTGGAAGATCGTACGCGATGTCGTAACTGCTTGCGCCAATTTAATATTGGTTTAGTCATCAGGGAATAAAAAATGCCGCATTTATGGAGTGGAAAAGGGAACGCAATCATGACAAAGCTATTAAAACAACTAAAAACCGCAAGATATGTTTACGTAATATATTAAACTTAAGTTCCTTGAATGAGTTACGGAAAAAAATTAATAATATTAATCAAAAATAATATACTCATGGCATGGTTATTTAGAAATGCAAATTAATTTAATTAATACGAATGCAATTTCAACATGAGCGAGCATCAGAGGTAATATGCGAATTTGCAATTGGATACAATGACCCTTGATTTTTAATAACAATCCGTTCTCATTAACTTAAACCATTAATTTAACCCACGGTACTGACCCAATCGTCATCCAAAAGTAAATAACTCAAAACCCATGTAGGTATCAAGCGCTTAATCCGCACACAACTATTCTCATTGAATCATGCATGACATTTAGCATTAAGATGTACCGAAGTGCTTCTCGGCGAATGGATCGCCAACAAACCGACATCGTTTCTTCCATAAATTTGTCCGGTGCACTTCATGACTCCATGATTATCGTCATCTCCTCAGATTACGAAATTGTTCATACGGCTCCTTTACCATAGTGCCATGCAAACAGTGACCAAACGAAAATGCATCATCTTGGCCGACAGCACCCATCAACTCATCACAAACTCTGATGGGGACTGACCGATCAGCTGACTTTTGCTCGGATGCTTGTCGTCTTAATTTTTCTAGCTGCAGCAATAGTTCAGTGTGTCAACCGCATTCTCCGTCGGACTCGTCATCCTCCCTCCCTCGCCATCATCATTATTTCATATCGTTCCGTATATCTCATGCGATGAACCCATCCATAGTTTCTGTACTTTGTATACATTGTAGCGCTGTGGAGACGAAAATGTGCGCAATTCAAACGATTCATTAAAGACAGAAAGTGTTTTACGACTTAGCCGATTAAACCAGAAGGGGTGGCGATCTACGCAAATCTCGGTTTTACAGCGAGTGATAAATCATTCAGTGGATGAACAAACCCACAGATTGGACAAATTGTGAAAACCCCATACTTACTGGTGAGTACAAGCGGATGAGTACGTTCTTCAGATATCGCTAATAAAAATACTTGAAAGGGAGCAGCAGCACTTCCAGCTTAACTCGTTTTGGATTGCAAATACTGTGCCCTGCGGTCACCACTCTTCGGCGCGATTAATCCAGCGGATGGTGGTCATTTATGGGAAACCAACCATCGGCTTCTCAGATCGGATTGCGTCAGAAATATCCGCACGTCAGTTGATGGCCGATGGGTACCTATGCGTTTTATGGCGACACGTTGATGAGCCCACCGCGGTGGCGAGTATTCTAATTAGCGTTTCGAAACGGCTCGTCAAAGTGTATTCGACCAATTTATTTTCTTTTTCGTATGATGCCTCAGCATTTTTTTCAGGTTAATTATTGCATTGTTGAATTTCGAAAATTTATATCAATATAAAGCAACATTTACAATATTGATTGATTTTTTAAAATTTAAACGAAAGTCAAATTAATCCTTGAAAATTTCTAGAAAAAAAACCTACGAAATTTTCAACGGGAAGTCTTATGAAATTTTCCATGGAGATTGTTTATAATATCGAAAAGAAAATTATTTTAAATTTCCAAAAAAAGTCTTACTTTCAAATTTCCGAAAAGAAATACTTTGGAACATCGAAAATGTTTTTTTTAATTTCCAAAGAGAAATACTTTCAATTTTCCGAAGGGAAATTCTTTAAATTCTTCGAACGGATTTCCTTTGGATTTTCCGAAATGAAATCCCTTGTATTTTCCGAACGGAAATCCGTTGGATTTTCCGAACGGAAATCCGTTGGATTTTCCGAACGGAAATCCGTTGGATTTTCCGAACGGAAATCCGTTGGATTTTCCGAACGGAAATCATTTGGATTTTCCGAACGGAAATCCTTTGGATTTTCCGAACGGAAATCCATTGGCTTTCCCGAACGGAAATCCATTTGACTTTCCGTAGGGAAATCCTTTGGATTTTCCGAGCGAAAATCCTCTGGATTATTCGAGCGGAAATCTTCTGGATTTTCCGAACGGAAATCCTCTGGACTTTCCGAACGGAAATCCTCTGGATTTTCCGAACGGAAATCCTTTGGATTTTCCGAACGGAAATCCTTTGGATATTCGAACGGAAATCCGTTGGATTTTCGAACGGAAATCCGTTGGATTTCGAACGGAAATCCGTTGGATTTTCGAACGGAAATCCGTTGGATTTTCCGAATGGAAATCCGTTGGATTTTCCGAACGGAAATCCGTTGGATATTCGAACGGAAATCCGTTGGATATTCGAACGGAAATCCGTTGGATATTCGAACGGAAATCCGTTGGATATTCCGAACGGAAATCCGTTGGATTTTCGAACGGAAATCCGTTGGATTTTCCGAACGGAAATCCGTTGGATTTTCCGAACGGAAATCCGTTGGATTTTCGAACGGAAATCCGTTGGATTTTCCGAACGGAAATCCGTTGGATTTTCGAACGGAAATCCGTTGGATTTTCCGAACGGAAATCCGTTGGATTTTCGAACGGAAATCCGTTGGATTTTCGAACGGAAATCCGTTGGATTTTCGAACGGAAATCCGTTGGATTTTCGAACGGAAATCCGTTGGATTTTCCGAACGGAAATCCGTTGGATTTTCCGAACGGAAATCCGTTGGATTTTCCGAACGGAAATCCGTTGGATTTTCCGAACGGAAATCCGTTGGATTTTCGAACGGAAATCCGTTGGATTTTCCGAACGGAAATCCGTTGGATTTTCCGAACGGAAATCCGTTGGATTTTCCGAACGGAAATCCGTTGGATTTTCGAACGGAAATCCGTTGGATTTTCCGAACGGAAATCCGTTGGATTTTCCGAACGGAAATCCGTTGGATTTTCGAACGGAAATCCGTTGGATTTTCGAACGGAAATCCGTTGGATTTTCGAACGGAAATCCGTTGGATTTTCCGAACGGAAATCCGTTGGATTTTCCGAACGGAAATCCGTTGGATTTTCCGAACGGAAATCCGTTGGATTTTTCGAACGGAAATCCGTTGGATTTTCCGAACGGAAATCCGTTGGATTTTCCGAACGGAAATCCGTTGGATTTTCGAACGGAAATCCGTTGGATTTTCCGAACGGAAATCCGTTGGATTTTCGAACGGAAATCCGTTGGATTTTCGAACGGAAATCCGTTGGATTTTCGAACGGAAATCCGTTGGATTTTCGAACGGAAATCCGTTGGATTTTCGAACGGAAATCCGTTGGATTTTCCGAACGGAAATCCGTTGGATTTTCCGAACGGAAATCCGTTGGATTTTCGAACGGAAATCCGTTGGATTTTCGAACGGAAATCCGTTGGATTTTCGAACGGAAATCCGTTGGATTTTCCGAACGGAAATCCGTTGGATTTTCGAACGGAAATCCGTTGGATTTTCCGAACGGAAATCCGTTGGATTTTCCGAACGGAAATCCGTTGGATTTTCGAACGGAAATCCGTTGGATTTTCCGAACGGAAATCCGTTGGATTTTCCGAACGGAAATCCGTTGGATTTTCCGGAACGGAAATCCGTTGGATTTTCGAACGGAAATCCGTTGGATTTTCCGAACGGAAATCCGTTGGATTTTACGCACGGAAATCCGTTGGTTTTTCCGAACGGAAATCCGTTTGATTTTCCGAACGGAAATCCGTTGTAGTTTCCGAACGGAAATCCGTTGGATTTTCGGTAGTTTAATCCGTTGGATTTTCCGAACTTAAATCCGTTGGATTTTCCGAACGGAAATCCGTTGGATTTTCCGAACGGAAATCCGTTGGATTTTCCGAACGGAAATCCGTTGGATTTTCCGAACGGAAATCCGTTGGATTTTCCGAACGGAAATCCGTTGGATTTTCGAACGGAAATCCGTTGGATTTTCCGAACGGAAATCCGTTGGATTTTCGAACGGAAATCCGTTGGATTTTCCGAACGGAAATCCGTTGGATTTTCCGAACGGAAATCCGTTGGATTTTCCGAACGGAAATCCGTTGGATTTTCCGAACGGAAATCCGTTGGATTTTCCGAACGGAAATCCGTTGGATTTTCCGAACGGAAATCCGTTGGATTTTCGAACGGAAATCCGTTGGATTTTGCGAACGGAAATCCGTTGGATTTTCCGGAACGGAAATCCGTTGGATTTTCCGAACGGAAATCCGTTGGATTTTCGACCGGAAATCCGTTGGATTTTCCGAACGGAAATCCGTTGGATTTTCCGAACGGAAATCCGTTGGATTTTCCGAACGGAAATCCGTTGGATTTTCCGAACGGAAATCCGTTGGATTTTCCGAACGGAAATCCGTTGGATTTTCCGAACGGAAATCCGTTGGATTTTCCGAACGGAAATCCGTTCGGAAATCCGTTGGATTTTCCGAACGGAAATCCGTTGGATTTTCCGAACGGAAATCCGTTGGATTTTCGAACGGAAATCCGTTGGATTTTCGAACGGAAATCCGTTGGATTTTCCGAACGGAAATCCGTTGGATTTTCCGAACGGAAATCCGTTGGATTTTCCGAACGGAAATCCGTTGGATTTTCCGAACGGAAATCCGTTTGATTTTCCGAACGGAAATCCGTTGGATTTTCCGAACGAAATCCGTTGGATTTTCCGAACGGAAATCCGTTGGATTTTCCGAACGGAAATCCGTTGGATTTTCCGAACGGAAATCCGTTGTATTTTCGAACGGAAATCCGTTGGATTTTCGAACGGAAATCCGTTGGATTTTCCGAACGGAAATCCGTTGGATTTTCGAACGGAAATCCGTTGGATTTTCCGAACGGAAATCCGTTGGATTTTCGAACGGAAATCCGTTGGATTTTCGAACGGAAATCCGTTGGATTTTCGAACGGAAATCCGTTGGATTTTCGAAAGGAAATCCGTTGGATTTTCCGAAAGGAAATCCGTTGGATATTCCGAAAGGAAATCCGTAGGATTTTCCGAACGGAAATCCGCTGGATTTCCCGAAAGCAAATCAGTTGGATTTTCCGAACGGAAATCCGTTGGATTTTCCGAACGGAAATCCGTTGGATTTTCCGAACGGAAATTTGTTGGATTTTCCGAACGGAAATCCGTTGGATTTTCCGAACGGAAATCCGTTGGATTTTCCGAATGGAAATCCGTTGGATTTTCCGAACGGAAATCCGTTGGATTTTCCGAACGGAAATCCGTTGGATTTTCCGAACGGAAATCCGTTGGATTTTCCGAACGGAAATCCGTTGGATTTTCCGAACGGAAATCCTTTGGATTTTCGAACGGAAATCCTTTGAATTTTCGAACGGAAATCCTTTAGATTTTCCGAACGACATTTTTTTTGATTTGCCAAACGACAATTTTTTTGAATTTGCAAAGACATTATTTTTGCTCGCTTGATGACTTGAAACTAAAACGCTAGTGCATTTTTTTTGTCGAATATTTGCAACAAACTAAATTGTTATAAATGCGTTTCTTAGAACATGTTAGCCTTCGTTGAAAATTGCTTTATCTAACCCTGTCAGATGTTTACCCCATCGTTCATTTTCGCTTCATAACCCATCAATTATCAACAATCACAAAATGAAAATCATATTCCCTTCCCTCGTCAGACCTCGAAAGTAATCAACTCATTATAGCCAAGCCCTCCAGCAATTGGCCGGTGAAGGTGAAGATGAGCTTTACTTGCACGCACGTCATTGGGCTTGTCTACCGCAATGTCGACTTGGTTTTGTTTTTGGAACGCAGCACCAGCTAAACCGGCAGTTATTATATTGGTTGGAGGAAAATAAAGAAGAAAACTTGAATCACGCAGGTCTTTAAATGTGAACTAATGCTGATGGCTTATATTCCATCACCGTCAGCAGCCGCTAGATGAGCCGGATCAGCCAAATGTCGAAGAGACATGATCCTGGTTAGTATAGAAGTAACCGGTCAAACTTAGTCGCCGATGGCTTTAATGGTCTGGTTCAGAAATGCAGAATATAAGAATTAATTCTTGATAAAGCTGAATTTCTAAAAATACAAATTTAATCATCTACAAAAATCAAAAGTAACTAGGTTTAGAAGCCTCGCAGTTTACAAGTGCTAAATGAACACAAAGCTGCATGGGGGCAATGTTTCAGTGGGGTATGTAAAGCCAATGAATAAGGAGAAGATGAGCTTTTAATAGTCGCGAACAGGATAATTTTAACTCATGTACCAGCCTAGCCTGCATTCAGCGCGATAAAAGTAAAAGTATCATCAGCTTCGCGTGGTATGTGCCGCTGCTGCCATTATCTCCGCCATCGCCACCATCACCACCCCAGTTGTCCGATTAACCGGACAATCGGTCAGGAGCGCGATTAGTGCTGCGGCGACGGCGGCAAGAAGATAACGAATAGCTGTTGATGGTTCGCGCGGTCGGCGGTATAAGTGGTTGACATTGAGAATACATTTTGTTTGGTGTATGTTTACTTGCATAAAAAGTGGTTTTTATCTGATGATGTGGATGCGCGCGAGCGCCCTGGCTAACCGTTGTTGCTGGTTGACGGCTGGTGACGGTCGTGAGAACTCATCATCGCCATCACCGTGGCTCCACACAGGTTCGGTGATGGACTCTGATGCGTCGAATGGGGCCAGTAGGGGGCCGAATTGGAATTCGATTCGATCAGTCGGTGAAACACCGGCGAGAATGTTGAGTAACATTCGCTTCGTCAAATTAATCGATAATCTGATAATTTCAAAAATTAAAGTATTGAACTTGATTTATGGATTTCATATGTGAACTGTTTTATTTGATGCTTGAATACCGCGTATCTTGTATATCTAATCGAAACAAAGTGGATAAACAAACATTAAACTAACTCGTTTTCTTCCAGCAACACATAGGATAATTTATTTCGTTATCATTAAATACTCCTATACCAATAATAATCTTTAAATGGACAATATCGGTTTTATCTACACTTTTTCATTTTATAATGCTATCATGTGGTCTCAGCGCTGAAAAAAATCACAAAAATGAGAAACAGAGTATTTTGCACTCCAACCTTTTGTTTTTGATTGTTATTTATACACCCAACCAGCGACTGTTAGATTTTTCACAATCTTCTATATAATAAAAATGTGTTGAGACTTCCTTCTTGACGATTTAACTCGCGAACGGGTTGACTGATCTGCAATATTTTTTCCCTAATCGATTCGTTTTGGGATCCGCAAGGTTTGTATATACGATGGTCAATGGAAAAAAATCATTAAATTACAATTTTGGATCATCTGTTGAGGAAAACAAAATAAACGCACGGAAATTGATCTAGAGTGCGGTGCTGCACCCGGGCAATGCTGGGTTTCTTTCGCATAAGAACCTAACAAAACTTGTATAAGAACTGGGCATATGCGAAATTGTGGTAGCGGTCGATTTTATCCCGCACACTGAAAGGACAATACGTGACGGATCGCTGACAGGTTCCCACCGGAACGTAGTAGAAATTTTTGCATATTTCATAAATATTCTATCTAAGGTATCCCGGGGCAAGTGGTATAATACGTGGTAAGTGGGTACTATGGCTGCCGATGAATCGACATAAACGTTCTCAGTGGTAACAATGTTTTAGAAAGATGGAGGAGGACTATCAACGACTACAGCCGAAACAAAAATATTTGGAATCAAAACTATTTGAGGCACCATGCTAATGCTATCACTTGATCATGACTTTAAACTACAGA
Source organism: Armigeres subalbatus (assembly GCF_024139115.2). Taxonomy (NCBI): domain Eukaryota; kingdom Metazoa; phylum Arthropoda; class Insecta; order Diptera; family Culicidae; genus Armigeres; species Armigeres subalbatus. Next base: position 288,221,370 of record NC_085141.1, on the reverse strand, counting down.
GAAAAGCTATTACTTTTATCTCAATTCAATGGATTTCCAACAGAATAGTCGTTTCTAAATTAATCATTGATTTAGAAAGTGAATAGTTTGAGCAATTAAATAATTGTGTGACATCGAAAACGATGATTTAATTAAAGCCAAAATCTGCAATTTCCACTTCCATATTTGAAGAACAATTTCGAAAGAGCCATTTGACCTATTTTTAGATCATTTTCTAGAGAAAATTACTTCGACATTCCTATATCATATGAATCTGAATCAGATAAAGGTTGATATCGGTGGTTTCGTTGTTAAATAGTATTATGCAGTTAATTAACAGATGTGAATATCACATTCTGAAAAATATCTCCCACATGAAAAAAAGCGACAGTTATAACTATGCGATATTTTACGTTCTACAGTGCAAATAATCTATTTATTCTACAATAGGTCAAAATGTTTGGTTCAAATTTAGCATTAGATTTACAGATTTTCAAATGAATAAAGTGTTTAACACATAAATTGCCAATTTGGGGGTCCCGTAGCGTAGTTGGCTACACGTTCGCCTTACAAGCGAATGGTCATGGGTTCGATTTCCAACCCCTCTACCAAATCCTCGTCAGTCGCCGGATGCACAGCCTATGTGGTGGCGTATTGGAGAGCTAAGCAGAGAAATATTCATTCGAATGGTGAATAAAGATTTGCTTATCCTTTCCACCTCAAACATTTGGTACAAAAGTAAGCTACTGACAAGAGCCAATTAAACAGTAAATCGGCTGTTGTCTTGTGTTCATATCTGCTAACATTATAATCTCTTTCTTGTTGCAAAAATAAAAGTCCGACAAGCAACCAACCTCCATCCACGATCTGAAAATACTACGGCTCAGAAATAATATGAACATTATTTTCCTTTAATTAGTTTAGTTCGACAGTATAAAACAGAATAGGTCCCACTTGCGCTGTTTGAAGAGGTAGAGGGGTCCTACAAGTGAATTTATTTCTTTCACTTCAAATCTCGCTTAACTTTTCAAAAGGACCTAAGTAACATTTTTTTCATGAATTAATTTTAGTAGTGCAATCAAAAGCTTTTATGTTGATCTGTTGATTGCGCTACTCAAATTAATTCATGAAAAAAATGTTACTTAGGACCTTTTGAAAAGTTAAGCGAGAAATATTTTTTGTTATTGAATACACGGTAGCATCCATTTACCCATTAATGGGTACTTTCGTACTCATTTTGAAGAAAAGCGGCATAACTCATTTAATGGGTAAATCGCATTTACTCATTAATGGGTACTCCCTCAGAACTTTAAAAAATGAGTAAATTCTACACCTGGTTTTGCTACAGAATATGTATCAAATTTACCCACTTTTTTCAAAACATTTCCTGTGGAATTTAAATTTATTGTATTATCTCGGAGGAATTTTAAGAAATACAAAAGGTTTATAGGAATATAATTGTTTATTTCATAAAAATATGATGGATGACTTACGCATCATCCGGATCAAAATCGTTTCACTTTCTTTATTGATTGTTTAATTTCATTTTCCTTCCTATAGCCACTGAAATCCTACTGGAAGCGGTGTACTAAACACTTTATGGAACCCTCGGTTTCGACGGAATTCCGTTGTGAATTGTGAAGCTCATCTTCTCGGTGGACTGCTCCTAAACTTCTTGCTGATAGTGAGCTGGTTTGACCCGCCATTCGTACTGATTTTCTGCAATAGAATCACATTTCTTATCTTCGGCTTTCCCAACTGCTAGTAATCACCACTTACCTTGATTGTCCTGCATTGTAGTTGTTCCATAATTTCACTTTAAGCTTGTTTTTCCCTAATTTTAAAAGATTTCTTCGTGGGTTTTTACCATTTTTACTTTCGCCGCAGAAGACGTTCAAGATGGCTACTTTTCTTTTTGAAAATCTGGAAGGGTACGTTTTACCCATTATTTATTACGAGAAGGCATTCTCTATAATGGGATGAAAATACTCTTTTTTTGTCGATAAAAAATTACCCATTATTTGACATATCAGTATTGATTCAAAAAATGGGTACATAAAATCCATATAATGGGTATTTGCCAGCTTCCGTGTAAAGGGCTTTCAAAACGTCTACGCTTAAGGTGATTATAGAATGAAGCCCGTGGTGAATTTCAAATTCACCACACGTTTATCTTCATACATTTCCAAAACCCTAAATCTGGCGTAATAGTTTTCGTACAGTGCCGAAACTGTAAAAATGATTGTTCAGCATAACTAACCAAACGATCTTCCATTATTTCAGCCCCATACGCTTTATAGTTCTTTCATCTCGTGCTCTTGAAAAAAATATTGGAAAAGCACGTGGTTCACAAAATGGCCGATTTCTGGCTTCATTCTATAATCACCTTAAACAATGGAAGCATATAATCACAGTGGAACAGACGTCTCACTTAGAACAAAATGCTATCAAAAACATCGTCACGAAAACATTATGGCCCAATGCTAAATGACTTGTGTGTGGTCAAGCGTAAACAAGATGGCGGTTGTGTGCAAAAGTCAAACACAAGAAAAAACGATGAGAAAACGCTATCGGTGGCCGATCATGGAACATGTGTTGAGTGAGACGTCTGTTTCTCTGTGATTGATATAATGATGTATCCGGGGTTGCTGTTCTGAAATACCCTGTTTCCTAAGTATGCGTTAACAATTTTGCTGAACTAGCGTTTTAGGTGCCACTGACCCCGGGGTACCTTATCTCAAATAAAAAAAAAATATGTAACATTCCTCCAGGGATTGCGATGGGAATTCTTCAAGGATTTCGATGCGATTTTGACGGGAATGTTCCAAGAATTCCGACGGGAATGTCCCAGGAGTTCCAACGGGAATATTCCAGATATTCCGTGGGAAATCCTCTAGGAATTCCAATGTGAATGTTTAGTAATTTCGTAGGCAATGTTCCAGGGATGTAGAAGCGAATCGTAGAACGATTCCGAAGCAATATGTCAAGGGATCCCGAAGCACATCGTCGTCGTAGGACTCCGAATTAATCCTCCAGGGATTCCGTAACGAATCCTCCAGCGATTCAGCAGGGAATCCTCCAGGGATGTTGAAGCAACTTGTTAAGGGATTCCGAAGCAAATCATCAAAAGATTTTGAAGCAAGTCATCGAAAGATTTCGAAGCAAATCGTCGAATGATTCCGAAGAAATTCATCGAATGGTTCCGAAGTAAATCGTCGAGGAATTCTGAAGCAAACCGTCGATGTATTCTGAATCTATTCGTCAAGGGATATCGAAGCAAATCATTGAGGGATTCCGAGGCAAGCGTCGAGAGACTCCGAATTAAATATTTAAGGAATTTGGAAGCAAATCGTCGAAGTATTATAAAACCAATCGTCAAGGAATTCCTTAGCGAATCTCCAAACAACTCCGAAAAAATCTTTGAAGAGAGGAATTCTGAAGCAAATTCTCCAAGGATTATGAAGCGTATCTCCCAAAGATTCCCAAGGGGATCCAGTGTGAATTCTTCTGGATTCCGGTTGGAATACTTCGATGATTCTGAAAGGATTTTTTTTAAAAATTTCAATGATCATTCTTCTTATCATGATAGGATGACCATGGGAGATAACTCTTTTGTCTTCAAACTTTTTCAGTGATTCATTCCCTAGTAACATGTTAGGTTTTATAATGCTCTTGAAAACCATAATTTACTCTTCAAGAGTGTTATAAAACCATCATAAAACCAAAATGTTACTAGGGTTATGCTGTATGTTCAAAATTGATATCACGGCTTACTAACTTTTCAAATCCTAGGGGGGCTATTTTTATTCTAGGGAGGGCTAAGCCCCCTTAGCCTCCCCTTATTTACGCCAATGTTTATAATGTTCTTGAAGATAGCGATTTACTAGGGATCATTGTCCAACTTCATAAGCATTCCAAGGTAAACAAATTTCTCAACACATTCAATCACATCTCCTACATATCCTCTTATTCTATTTCTATCCGTAACAATCTACTTCATATTGGTAGAGTAAATCGTTATGTCTATTCTTACCGTTTCAATCTGCAGTAAGACAAAAGAATACACATTCACTACACATTCGTTTCCATTGAGCTCGATTTCGTCTGCAAAGCTTAGTTTACTGGCCTTGTTGTTTACAATTTGAACTTAGAGAAATTTAGTCAAATTTCAATGAAGGTGTGATTGGAAAACAGAAATATGTTTCAGCATAACGCATAACCAAGCGCTCGTAGGTCCGAGGTCTTGATTTAGGTCTCTTATCTACGACGTCAATGGTGCGAATCTGGTTTGAGCGGATTTTCTTTTTGATTTTCAGCACTGCCGGCGCCAGAGTTCTGGTACCGTCATCAGGGGTGACAATCAATCGGTCAAATGGGGGTGCGAGAATGGGTAAATTTTTAAACTATTTAGAATTCCTGTACATATTATAGATAGAATGTATCTGAGCGCAAGATAACTGAATTACAATCATTTTTTAATGATTTTATTTCCGACCTTCAGACTGTCGGTAAAAGCTGTGAACCATTCTCCCCGATGCAGTTACTAAACAGGTGAGCACTTCATTACAAACTAGTTAAGCTGAACAAGCTAGTTTTTTAGATGAAGAAGCTTTTTTTTAACGCAATAAGTCATTTATCAGCATTAAATGTTTGTTGAGCTGCTATTTTGGCGTAATCGATACAGTGATAATTTGGTGTCAGTAATTGACTATGTGTATGTAAAACTATGTGGACCATGCACGGCAGAGAGAACAACCGCTTTACACTGGTTCAAAGCCCCCAAAACGTACGTTTTTTAGTTTTCGACCTGAAAACTACATTTTAGGGTCATTATGTTTTCAGAAGAGTTGAAGAATATTTCTTGGGCTTTCTTTTGATAAGAAAATATCAATGATCCTCAGCAAGTTACTTCAGTAATTTCTACAGGAATTTCTACGGAAATTTATACGAAAATTCTTTCAAAAAATCCTCCAGGAATTTATTTGGAAATTCCTCTATTGTTGCTCATGAACTTCCCTCAAGATTTGCCTCTTAAATTCTCCAGGAATTCTTTAAGAAGTTCTTCAAGGAGTTACTTCGGAAATTCGAGTCCTCCTGGAATTCGGAGAGGAGCACTTCCGGGAATTCGTAGGGAAATTTCTTAGGAAAATCAGAGGGGAATTTATTCGGGTGGGTTCTTTCTAGAAATCGGAGGGGAATACCTCTGGGAATTCGGATAGGAATTCCTTTGGAAATTTGAAGTGCAGTTTCAACGTGAATTGGTAGGCGAGTTCTTTCGAAAATTCAATGTGGAATTATTTGGGAATTTCAGAGGTAAATTCAAAGAGGAAGAATTCTTGAAGTAACAAAGGAAGTAACAAAGGAAAAAATACTGGGGCAGTTTTATTTCGAGGTATTTCCAAAACAATTTCTGGATGAATTCCTGAGTCTGTTCCTGAAGGAAGTTCATTAGCAATAGGTGGAGAAATATTCTAATGGAACTCCTGGAAAAAATTCCAGAGGAGTTTGTGGAGGTATTTCCCCGAAGAATTTTAAGAAGAATTCCAGAAGAAATTTTCAGTGGAATTTTTGGAGGATTTTCCTAAAAAAACTCCTTGAAAATACCCCGAAAAATGAGGAAAGTTCGTAAGCAGTATCTGGAGGAATTTTCGATGAAATTGTTGTAGGAATTTTTGTAGGAACATCTGATAGAATTTCCAAAATAATTCCTAAGGGGATTCTATGAGGTTAATATTTCGGGAATTTTGTTTAAAAAATCCTCATAAGATAATTTATAAGAATCGCCGGAGCAGTTTCTGAAGAAATTTCTGGAGGAATTTTTAAATATTCTAGTATTATCCTAACAAGTTAATTCTCGTTTGATTGTTGAAAACGTCGTATGTCCAAAAGAGAGGCTCTCTTTGTTTACTTCTCTTTGTTTTGTTTCTCTTTCGATTATTACTAAGCCATACAAACATTTACAGTGGGTTTTTTAACAGAGATCTGAAGAAAATTGCTTTGTCTAGCGTGTTGAGGTGACAATATTGTAATAAATGCAAAACTAGCTCAGATATTAGTGAAAGAGAGCGCAATGAAAGAGAGTCTCTCATTTGAACATACGACGTTTTCACAAATCACGCGAGAATTGGACAATTTCTGAAATAATCCCAGGAGTAATGTCCAAAGCAATACTTGGAAGAATTTCCCAAGAAATTCCTGGAATAATTTAGGATGGAATTCAGGGAGAAATTTTCCAAGAAGTACCTCAAGGAATTTCAGGACTGAATTTCTGGATGAACTTCCAAAGAAATTTCTAGAACAATTTTCAAAAAAAAAAATCTGGAGGAGTTATTTTTGTAAGAATTTTTAAAGGAGTTCCTAGAGAAACTTACAAATTAATATTTAGATGAATTTAAGAAGTAACCTCTTGAGGAACTCCTGAAAGAAAAAATTTCCGTTGAAATTCCTGAGTGAAGCAAAAAGCTATCTGGAAAACTTCAAATTAATATATTCCACATAATGCACACATGAGTTCATATCATATATAAGTTTTCAGGACATTGTAAATTAATGTCCAAGTCGGGTGGTTTAATAATTTAATATAACCAATTAACTTTGATTTCACTTGTCATAGAGTTCGTACTTCCCACCTCTTGATTGAATCTTTGACATATACATATTTCGACCTCAACAGTAAGGCCATCTTCAGTGTCTCGTACTCCACTAATAGCTCAACATAATTTTCTTATTATTGTGATTCGGCAAAACGAAGATTTTCAGCACAATAATGACAAACATCGGAGCGAGTCTTCGAGGATTGAGAGTTATCTACAAAACTTTCATTGAAATTCATTTTTCTACCACAAAGCAGTCGAATGTCAAATTCTGAGACGATAATTTCTTTGGTGGGTCCAGTACAAAGTATTGTTGCAAAATCATAGCTGGTTGCATGTTATGTCAAAAGCCGCTGTGACTTTCAAGTACAGTTAACTGTGTGAGAATCGCTCTTCACACTCTGTCCAAGCAGAAGCTAGATGGAATATTGCACCGATCAATTTATTATATACGGAGCGCAGCAAAACCCGGTATTATCAACAATCTGTCCCTTAGGATCTCTTTTGGTAGAGCTGCTCATCCGTCTAGCACTCGGTTCGTTCCGCGAAGCCTTCAGGTTCTACTAAACCGTAAAGAATACCGTTGTTAATTTTCTGACGAATCTGCTGACCGTTGGTTTTAGTGCGTAAAAGTGGACATTAAAATCGCAATACTGAAACTTGATAAATCATCCAAACCCGGTCTAGAAAGTTACTGGAGCATTCGTCCCATTTTGACGTCAATAAATTAAAGCAATTTGCAATTGTTGATTTAGATTTTTGATCAGCGGTCTAAATTTCTTCACGATGGCCTTGGAAAATAATTTTCTGTAATTGACAACTGTCTTCCTGCACAGATTTTTTCGCGTTCATCCTCTGCCATGGCATACTTTGTTTTAATCGCCAAGGAGGATGTCCCTTTCGATCTGTTTGATCGTCAAGGAGGATGGCCCTTCTCGATCGATCGGCTAAGCTACGGTTGACAAATCATTTCAAGAAAAAAAAGACGACTATCCGTGAAACAGTTGTGGGTTTTTCTGTGTTGCGGAAAACCATTTATCACTTAACAGCTAACCGTCCATATGGGATTCCTGAATAGTGTCTTCTGTCCTCAGTTGATCAGTTACTGCTGGTTATGGATGAAAGTTTTTCGAACTTAAATGGAAATTGTGTCCAAGCACTAATATTCATAAGTTTTTTTTTATAAATTCAAAGTATGCAATAGTTTCAATACAACATGTTTGATGCTTTGCCAAAACTTTGATTCAGTAGATCTTAAATAAATGGTCCCTCCTTGCTCGAAATCCTGAATACGCCGATTATTATTCCGATGATCTTACTATATTCATTATTATCAATTCAGTGCAAATCCGAATTATAGCCGCTAATGAAGTTGAATTTTTCTCACAATTCATACGTTAAACCTAACTTCGGAAGTGGTGCGCTGTTTTCATTTGGTGATGTTCTATACAGCGCACTACTTCCGAAATTAGGTTTAACGTATGGATTGTGAGAAAAATCTAATTTTGATAGCGGCTATAATTCGGTTTTCTACTGAATTTATAATACAATTTGCAATTTGTACATACAAACTAGTCACATTTGGTATAATTATGGTCAACATGCGAACAAAAGGCACCTGGAACTCTACGTTTGCTGGGTAGTGATGTATTTAAGATTTGTGTTGCTTTAATTTCAACGCCTACTTTTTATTTAAATGGCCTAAAAGCTTACTTTCAAATACATTCGATTTTTTACATATCGATGTTCTATATCTCGATATCTCTCCCTATGTCGATGGTTTGCTCAGTCCCCTCAATCTACATACATTTGAGCTTTCTACATCTCGATAACCTCCCTATCTCTCTATCTCGATGTGTTCTGATCATATTTTGTTCAGGATTCGCTCTCCTTATGTCGATGTGTTTAAATTTCAAGTCAATTTTCCTTCCATTCCTCGATCGCTCCTTATCTCGATGGTCCCTGCAATATCGAGATGTGGAGAGGCGACTGTATATGAATCGGATAAGATAAATTATTCTTAATTAAAAAAAAAATACCCGAAACCCCTAATAATTTATTGATACCTCATGAAATGGATGGACTTCAGTGCCGTACGTATTTTGGCCTGCAACGGTTAAACATACGTATGTTTATCCATTGCCATCCAAAAAAATTGTGTTAACTCATTATTTACCACGTACTTCATCAATAGATACACTCACACTGGGGTCGCTTTTTACGTGTTTATATTTTATCAACTGCGAAGGAAGTACACTACACAACAACGCCAACGAAATCGAAGGTTTGAAAAGGAGTGCCAGTGTGGTGACGAATGTGAAAAGTGCTGACAGGAGCCGGTGGTTAGTGATTGGTACCTGATACAATAGTCAATTGTGTACGCCACAAGACTGCGCCAGTGCCCGCCGTGTGCAATGACTTAGAGGGAAATTTGCTGACAGACCTGGTGGCAACCATGTGGAAGGAACGCTCTAAGGGTTTCTTGAACGATGAAAAAGAAGTTGTATTGAGAAGCAGGATGGACATTGTCGACGACAATCAAGCTGTGGAGCCACCAACGCTGGATGAGGTTTAGGTAGCTGAAAAACATTCAAAATCTCCTGGGAAGGACATGATATTGATCGAGCCTTTTTTTTAGAAGTGAGGAGCTGCATCTATCGATCTACTATCGATCTGAAAAATTGCCTAGCGGGTAGTTGGATAGCCTCAAGTGTCCGATCTATAAGAAAAGACACAACATTCTGTCGCGTATTCTGTTTAACAGACTGAGACCGCTTGAGGAGGGCTGATCAGGATCAGATGTTTAGTTTGCGGATGATCCTTGGTAAATTCCGGTAGTATAGCTTGCAGACTCACCATCTGTTTATTGATTTCAAAGCTGCAGCATTTGACTCATTGAAAAAAAAAAGTTGTGGCAGATAATGGCTGAACATGGTTTTCTGGCGAAACTGATTAGGCAGATAAGTGCAGCGTTTGATGACTCAAAATCTGCGAGACAGCGAGGATAAGCTTAATCATTAACTCTACAAAAACAAAGTACATGGTAGCAGGTAGGGATAGAGGTAGACCTAGTGTGGTGTTGGTGCTGAGGTAGTGCTTGATGGGGATATGTATGAAGTTGTTGGAGATTTTTTTCTGGCTTGAAAAGCTTGTGACATATGACAATGACGTTTCCCGTGAAGTGAGAAGCCATATTGCTGCTGCGGATAGAGCCTTTTATGGCTTACGTAATCAGTTGAGGTCCCGCCATATGCAGAGGGAAACAAATATTACTCTGTACACACTTAAAATAAATCGCAGATTTATGTGAAATTTGACTGAAATGTCAACAGCAGAACTGTTCGGTATATAATTTTACAGATTTTCGGTGGTTTTGACAGTTGAACAAAGCATAAAAATAGCAGAAATCGTTAAACAATGAATTCTGCTGTTGAAATTTCGGTAAATTGAAGTTCACAGTGAAATGATTTAAGTGTGTATAGAACTCTGATTCTACTAGTTAACCTTTACTGACATTGAGCGTGGACGTTAAAAGAGGTAGACCGGAAAGCTTTGGGGTTTTTCGAGCGAAAAGTGCTACGTACAATACTCGGTGGGAGAGAGAATTGTGTGGCGCAGAGGCTTGAACAACTAGTTGTATCAAGTGCACAAAGAAGAAAATTGTGTATCGTATACAATACGGCACTGTGCAGTAGACTGGCCCAGCTTAGTATGTGGAGAAAAAATGTTGTCGAATTCCATGGGGCACCCCCCAGGATTGTGTCTTTTGGTGAGAAAATCGATCTCTCAAAAAAACTGCCCTTTTTGCAATTTTGAGCTCAATCAAGCAATCAGAACCAATTCTCTGATCGAATGAGTGACGGAGGTGTTTTTTCCTATATATTTTGGATGAAATCCCCATACAAACTTCAAATCAAATGCGCCAGCTTATGCAACAAGCGATTGAGCTGAAATTTTGAGAGATCGATTTTCTCACCAAAAAACACAATCCTGGGGGGTGCCCCATAGAATTCGACAACATGTTTGTCTCCTGGGCCAGTCTACTGTGCAGGCTGGTTATTAAGTGCGACTTGTTCATTTTACCACAATTTTCCCTATTAGAACCAAATATCTGATTATGGATCGACTGTACGTTTTAATTTAATTTATTGAACGGCTACTCAGTCTTGCACTTATTACAACGAGTTTTTTATTTACCCGACTGTTATCAATTTGATAACAGTGCTTCCGAAGGCATGTACGGACAATTAGACAAACAGACGGTGCAAGTTAGACTAAACATACGACGAAAAACAACAAAAATATTTTCCCCTTGAAAAAGACACAATCCCCGTGTCGAAACGTCGGGTCAATAAGAAACTCGTTGTAATAAGTGCAAGACTGAGTAGCCGTTCAATAAATTAAAATGAACCAAATATCTTTGGGTCCACGTTTGCGTACACGATGGCTTTATGCAGTTGAAGAAAGCCTGAAGGCACTCATCGTTCAGGGCGACTGGAAGCGATTGGCCGAGGATCGAGTCCAGTGGAGAAGGGTTAGGTTCATCGAGTAAGAGCTGTAGCCCATCAAGTATTTAAAGTAAATATCTTCGGGTCCTAAGATATGATGTTTTACGCGCTCATGATCATGTACAAATCCCAATATTACTAAAATTACCAAATACCTCTAGCTGTGTATGTTTATCATGCTTCAAGTAATTAACCTATTCTTTATGAATCGTGATTCCGCCGCCTTATAATCACACTAATCTTTCATCAACATGCATGTTATTCGATCGATAGTGCATCTTTAATACAGTAGCTACCACATGGTAGCTGCTGCTGCTCAATATCAATGTATATGAATAAAATGTATATGATCAATAACAATCTAACAACTATCACTTTCAACAATTGGAATATAGCAGATGGAACGGGTTTTGTTTACATAACGAGTGTCATAAATCAATAATCGCCAGTTGGATGGGGACACAATAAGCAAAGATAACGATATCGATCTAAAATGGCTAATGGTACTCACCCTCGAGATGATGATTCCGGCGATGCTGATGCGAATCCTCGGCCCCTTCAGCAACCGATAGCGCAGATCTACGCCGTTCCAGAACGACACAAAGTACCGCTTGACCTGGACGTTGTCGCCGCCGTGTAACCGGTAGCCGTCGTAGTCCACTATGACAAGGATTTCCGGATAGATGGTCGTATCGATCGCCCGCGATGATTTGTAATAAGCCTGACGCTTGGAGCGAAATCGCTTCTGCAGCCGGTCCGGTTCCATGAATGCTGTTCGGAGACAAACAAATGCGATGTGCATAAGGGAAAGGTAAATTGGTTTGCGGTTCAGAGTGGTATCGAGATGGGCAGTTTCATTGTGTACAACGGCTGCGAGGTGTAATGTTTATTGTTCAGATTTAGATAGCGATCGGAAGCTTGTTTTGGATGAATGACATCCAAAAAGTAGTTGAAAACGAACAAAGAAATACAAACTGGATGAGAAGATATCAATGGTTAAAAGGTATTAGTCTTACATCGTGAATATAAAACCACGATACGTGCATTCCAGTTGCTCTCCATGAGTTGATATTAAAAGAACCATGGGGTAGTTGAACATTCGAGAAATTTAGAACAACAGTTATCGTAGAATTGGTTCGCAGTTTTTTTTTCACAATCGGAAAATGATAAAACCAATTGGTTAACAGGGTAATTGTGCTTACTTGTTGATATTTCATCATTTAATTAAAATAAGGCTTTTGGAAACATTGACTGATTTTGAAGAAGGGATCGTGGGTTTAAATAGCCTTATTCCGGGCAAACGTCTATTTCCAAAGAAGGAAAAATATCCACCGATGCCTTATTCCGGGCGAACGCATATTTTTAAAAGAAGGGATCACACCCACCATTGCCTTATTCCGGGCAAATGCCTACTTTTAAAGAAGCAATCACATCCACCATCCAGAAGGAAACATTGATTTCGATGAAGGGTAACAATTATCATTGCTTTATATCCAGCAAATGTATGCTTTCTATGAAAGATTTTTCTGATGCTGTTCAGACTTATCTCAAATGCCCTTCATGTCGAATGATCTTAGGCCAAATAGTGTTATGTTAATGGCCTGCTTCATTCAGGGATATGTCATTTTCAGGGAAGCATCCTTTTTGAGAAATATCATTTTCGTTAAAGTCATTTTTGGGGAAATGTTATTACCAGGAAAATGTTATTGTCGAGGATTTGCTATTTTTGAGGAATGGTTTTCGGAGCATTGTACAATGTCAAAGAACCTCGGTTGAACTTAATAAAAGGGATTTTAAAGTCGTTTTCTAAAGAATACCCAACCCCAATAACCTCCCGCATTTCAAAAGCTCCTCCCAGCCTCTCTAAAAAAGTTTCCTTTGTTTAAACAATACGTGTTTACAAATTTGGTTTGAATTGACCCTTACGATGAAAAGGTAAACTAAACTGTTCGTTTAATAAATATACCCTCTCTCATTCAGCTATGACACTCTTACCCAGTCTGATATAGTCTTCCTTAGACATAGAATCTTCTTCTTCTTCTTATTGACATTACATCCCCACACTGGGACAGAGCCGCCTCGCAGCTTAGTGTTCATTAAGCACTTCCACAGTTATTAACTGCGAGGTTTCTAAGCCAGGTTACCATTTTTGCATACGTATATCACGAGGCTAGCACGATGATACTTTTATGCCCAGGGAAGTCGAGACAATTTCCAATCCGAAAATTGCCTAGACCGGCACCGGGAATCGAACCCAGCCACCCTCAGCATGGTCTTGCTTTGTAGCCGCGCGTCTCACCATACGGCTAAGGAGGGCTTAGACAGAGAATATGGGTTCCAAATTTGGTGGACATCGGTAAATGGGTTCAGAAGTTATGCTTTTTTTATTGTCTTTATTAGAGAGACTTTCAGCCCAAGGCCAGAAGTTATGCTGAAATGATCGCTAACTAAACAATACCCCTCTTGACATCCTCCCCATTTCAAAAGGACTTACATCCACTAAAATCGTTTCCTTAGGACAGACAATACCCCTCCCCCCATACCATCTCTTTTTTCCAAAGAGCATGCTTAACCCTCCTGTCGTAGTCTCCTTAAGATAAAGAATGTGTGTTCCAAATTTGGTTGAAATCTGCCAAGGGGTTCACAAGTTACAATTTTCAAAATGACATCAAAATATAATACTGGCTTTTGTCCTTGCGATTCTGAATCAAAATATGTCTTTTATATGATTTCAAAAACTCGATTTGTTATCATTCTGATAATATTTTGATAGCGGTCTCTGCTCGGGATGTTATCCATGCTCAAACGGTTCTATGAGTTGAAGGGGCCCTTTCAAAAAACTATCGGTTTGAAGCTTCAATTTAAATTCAACTTCAGTGATGATGTTTTTTTGACGGTTATCAAATCAAGCCACAGAAATTTTCGCCAACTTTTTCGATACTCTTAAAGAACAAATCCAAGAGAGATGATCAGAATACGTCAATCTTTTCGCTTTTAAAAAAATAATTTGTCGTAAAGCAATCAAAAACTATTTTGGCATGTTCTTCGAGACATCCAGAGATTGAGCAAGCCGACTAGCTCTTGAAGCGTTATCGATTATAGAAAAACTAGTGAACAGACTGCAGCAGAGCAAAACATTTCCGTTGCCGGTGGCAACTATGTTGACGCTAGAATCCTTACAAGCAATCCGTAAAGAATTCTTTTACTATGAATCTGAAGGATTAAGGGTAGTACTGTGTAAGAAGTACTTACACAGTTGAACCAGAGAGGGTATTTTCACCAACTGGCAACATTGCTAACAAAATCCGATGAGAATTGGGAAACGAATCGCTCAGTATATTATGCCTACTTTAGTTTGACTTTGTTCAGCTCAACAAGCAATGACTTCAACATTTGAAGCGAAAAATAAGAATTTAGAAGGGCGATATAAGACGGGATAAGTGAGATGCAAGATGTGAGAAATAAGAAGTGAGAAAAGGGAAATTAAAATTGAAAAGTAAAAATTAATCTTTATTCATTCCTTCTTCCTTTTGTTTCATTTTTTCCTTCTTCTTTATTCTATCCAGTTTCTTTTTTAGTATTCCTTCGCCTTCTTGCTTCTTCTTTTCCCCTTCTCTCTTCTTCTCACATCATCCTTATATCTTTTTTTCATTTTTTTTTCCTTTTTCTTCTTTCTTATTCCTTTCTTCCTTCCCCATTCTTCCTTCATCGTTTTCCTTTCTTCAGACTTTTTCTCTCCTTCCACCTCTTATTCCTTCTTCTTCTTTACTTAATTCTTCATTCTTCATCTTTCTTTCTTCTTCATTCTTTTTTCTCCTTCATTCTTTTCCTTTTTTCTTCCACTGCTTCCATATTTTATTTTTCTCTCTTCCATCTTCTTCCTTCCTTCTTTTTTGCCTGGAATGGCCGCTGATGGGCAGCATGAGTTTGGCGATGGACCAGCGTTCTTAGCGTCTAGATTAGAAAAACCGCCAATGGCAAGTCGCCGAGGAAAGAAAGCTTTGCGTATTGTCGAGGCAAGAAAGAAGAAGGAGGATGGAAGATGGAAGAAACAAAAAGGAAATGTGGAAGAACTGGAAGATAAAAAGAGTAAGGAAAAACCAAAGGAGGAGAATGAAGGAGAAGAAAGAATGAAGAAGCAGGAAGCAGGTGAAGAATGAAGAATTCAGGATAGAAGAGAAGAAATAAGAAGAAGAAGACAGTAAGAAGGAAGAAGAAAAAAGTCTGAAGAAAGCACAGGATGATGGAGGAATGTGGGAGGAAGGAGGAAAGAAGATAGAAGGAAAAGGAAAAAAAGAAAGTGGAAAAAGAAAGAAAAAAGGAAGACGGGAGAAAAAGGAAGAAGAGGAAAAGAAGAAGCTAGAAACCGAAGGAACACTAAAAAAGGATAGATAGGATAAAGAAGACGGAAAAAAGGAAATAAAAGGAGAAAGAAAGGAATAAAGGCTAATTTTTACTTTTACTTCTTATTTCTCATATTTCGCTACTCGCTTATCCCGTCTCATATCGCCTTTCTCAATTCTTATTTTTCACTTCTCTTCTCACTTCACACATCATTCTTCTCACTTCTCTCAATTGACACTTCCGACATCTCATTTTCCATCTGAAATAATAAATGGGAAATGTCTTATAACTCACTTCTAATTTCAAACATTTCACTACTCACAATCTGAGGCAATTTTTTCCATCTATTCGACCAAATCGACCAATTGGCACTCTTCCAAATGCTCGACACTGATAGGGTGATTTTTATGACAATGAAAATCAGGATGAATAACTTCCGGTTTAAAAGTATGGGGGTGAAATGGACATAGTGTGTGGGTAACACGGACATACAGGGTCCGCCTAGTGAAGTGTTTCATTAGAATAAACAAATTGATCAAAACAAAAATATTTCATTTCAATTTCATTCGATTTCACAAGAAAACATATCATACTTTTTAAACGTTCTTGGGTAAAGTTAATCTTTTTTGCCCTTGAGCTGAACCACTCGTCGGATACGATTGAGGAACGCATCGTACGAGGCCCGCAGGTGCTCTTGTGTTATTTTACAAAAGCCCACCAGATGTCACTTCAGGGCTTGCACAAAAACCGTGATGATGGCGAACTCGCTGGCCGCTCTTAGCTCAAAATTGCCGCAAAAACCCCCTTAGTTGGGTTTTCTTCACCTTTTTAGCCGGTGTCTAACCCTGTCGTAAGACCCAACCCCTGGTATCAAAATAACGACGTGCCCACGGTTCGACGACGTTTTGTAGAGTTAATTGCCGTATTTTGTATTATTTTACTTTTACTCACTTATGTGGTGAACTGCCACCCCTGCCACTGCCGGACCCCGTATCAAGAAATAAGGCTTAAGCCAATGAATTTAGTTGATGAGCTGCATGCATAGGTGAAGCATCCATAAAATGTGCCTCTTGAAATAAAAATGATGGATAATAATTGATATAGGGTAAACGTTCCGATAGTCGTGGATGTTCCTATAGTTGCGGTAGTGTTGTTTTTACACAATCTACGTATTTAACGCAGCAACCCATATCGTCTATCAATTTGTTGACCTGTCATTACACGAAATACAGGAAAACAGGTTGAGAATTGCATCAAAATTGGTAAAGTATCACTAAAATACCTTTTCCTTTTCTCTGCTTTGCACCAATAGTTGCGGTATCGTTCCTATAGTTGCGAGTCCCATATGAAAACAATGGGATTCGCAACTATAGGAACACGAATTAAAAAATACCGCAACTATTGGAACACTGCACCAATAATTGGAGGTACCATTTTAGGTAACAATGATGGATGCTGCTGCCATTAGAACCCCTTTCGGATCAAATATAATTAATAAACTTCCATGTGCACCCTTGAGGTAAGTGAAATGAAGTATAGGCTTGGTGTGAACCAATAAATAGTGGTGGAACGTGCTTAGTTCCTCCACTATTGGGTCTTTTACCCTATTGGTAACATACAATGATTTTACTAAAAAAGCATGTTACTTCAATAAAAATCACTTGGCCTGAACAAAACTCGGAAATTCGAATTTTCTAATGAATGGCGTTTTTGGAAGTAAATAATACAAACTTTTCAAAATAAAGTTTCGGTGAAAAAAATGTATAGGGTGGGTGTACCAATTGTCGCCATACATAAGAACAACTATTTTATAAAAAATAAGTAAAAGGTATGTGGGCGAACTTTATATATCAATAGAAAGGTTTTACTTCCTGCTCCTTAAAACAGCTGTGAAAAACAGAATAAAATTTGTTTTTATCCTCAAAATTGATTAATCCATAATAGGAACGCATGCACCAGTTGTGGCACTATTCTTAATTTTGGTTCCTTATTTGGCAAATCCCATTGTTTTCTTATGGGACTGGCCAAATAGGGACCACTAGTGCGACAACTGGTGCAAAGGACGTCGAAAATTAAGCAAAATAAATTTTTACAATTATGTTTTGCTTGTTTTGGAGGAAATCTAAGGTGTTATCGTATCATATGAATATGCTTTATCGTGAACTTGGTATGTGGTGATTTGATTGACCATTTGGCATATGAAGCACTAGTGCGACAACTGGCGCTATAGCCACAACTGGTACATCTAGCCTATACTTCATACGGTTCATTTCTTTACAAAACATCCGTACACAACCTTGAATAGACTAAGTTTGATGTTATCAAGGATTGTGTTGATTAGTTTTGCCGAATCCTGTTTTAAAAACTTAAATACTGCACATCAAAAATTACATCAACATGGCATTTCAGTCATAGTTGACGTTAAATCATTAATAAACGGAATACTTTTCATAATTTGGATGTAGTAAAACATGTTAAGCTCATAATTTGAAACAAGCAATAAGATCCACCTGATAAGGTGTCAAATTTGTAACGATTTAGCTCAAAAGGGGTTCCTGTCCGTTTTATCCCTACCTTCCCTACGCAGAAAAGTTCTGCTGCCTAGAGAAAGTTGGCGTTCAATGTGCTGAATAGGTGTCCAGTTAAGGCCATTCTATATAAAGAAGTATTATAAAGAGTGTCTCACATTAAATTGCATCACAATAAAAAAAAACGCTGTTGAAAATTACCTAGTTGACCGATTCTTTTCAAGTTTTTAGACAATAAAATACAGTTCCCTCTACACATATCGTTATTGAAGGGTCCATCGAGATAGAGAGTGATCGAAGGATGGAAGAAGTATTGAAATGTGTGATCGAAAAATGTTGGTTGCTATGAAAAACGACAACAAATCAATCGTCATTTCTTGTTTTTGATGTGTTTGTTATTGCCCAAAGATGATCTAGTAGCCTAGAATTTTGAATATCGACATAGGGAGAGTGAATCCTAAACGGAATATGACTAGAGATAGAGACAGCGAGATAGAGAGGTTATCAAGATGTAGAAAGTAAAACTGTATGTGGATTGAAGGGACCGCGAAACCATCGACATAGGGAGAGATTTCGAGATATAGTGCATCCAGATGTGGAAAGTCGACTGTATAACTCATTGGTAAACTTTTCGCATATTTATATTATTCTACTTCAATACCATAACCGTACGCTCGCAACTTATATACGAAAACCCTATTTTTCTTCATGTCTTCTTCAGATTTGACCTCTTTGGCAAGCTTCCGTAGTGCCTGCTTAATATTGGTCCAACATTTTTGGATGGGCCTTAGTTCCGTGCGACCCCGTTAGCTTCGTATCACTCCAGGACAACATTTGAATAGTGGTACGAAGCTAGATCCGGTCTGAATATCGTAGAGGAGACAGACACTTCTGTAGACACCCCTTGAGACAGGTCTCCTTTCTCACCGTATTTTGCCTTTCGTCACGATTTGGATCCTTCTGCACTGTGTACGTATGCAGTCCCTCCCAGTCCTTGGCTCTATGAATGAAAGACTTGGACAGATTCAACTTTTTTGGCACATCCCTAACCGAACATTGAGAACAATCCGCAACGTTGCTTTTCGGGTTACGGCATTTGCTTTTAATTATCCATTTTCGAAAAACCGACAGCTTTTTTTTCTAGATTTTTCGGCTATGCAGTCTGGGTAAAAGTAGTTTAGAGTGTATTTTTAATGCTGTCAGTTTTCAGTTGTTGACTTCGACTGTAGTGTTAATTTTTGAGATTTTTCGGCTATGCAGTCTGGTTTATTAGAACAAATTTTTAAATTTTGTCCGATGTCGAAGGGCTCGATGTCTTCTTCTTCGAAACGTTGGACAAAATTTAAAAATTTGTTCTAATAAACCAGACTGCATAGCCGAAAAATCTCAAAAATTAACACTACAGTCGAAGTCAACAACTGAAAACTGACAGCATTAAAAATACACTCTAAACTACTTTTACCCAGATTTTTAAGAAAAAATACGGGAGTTTGGCAGAAGGAAGATCGTGAGATTTATACCATCACAAATATTGGCCTCCGCTCGCTTTCAAATCGACTTCTATAAAACATTCTTCATGCCTGCCGTATCCTAACGGAACTATCACATCTATACTTCGCTAATTCTATCACGAACATGTACATGTACATGAATATGTCTAAGTTTGGAAGATGATATTGGCATTTCTATTATCACCAAATGGGTATTTACCGCTTTTTTCCATGATGTAATTTGATGTGGGACACCCTTTAACCGAGGCTGGTAGTTTGATCGACAAACTGGAAGGTCGGTTTGGAGCTGATATTCGAAACTCCACCACCCGGTTACGGGGGTCCGCGACGTTAGGCATAAGTACGTTAGGCATAAGTACGTTAGGCATAATGGACGTTAGGCATAACGGACGTTAGGCATAATTTACGTTAGGCATAATGGACGCTTGGCATAATTCTGCCTCCTTTATGTCATGGGCTGTTCTTTGTCATTTTATGCCTTATTTTATCATTTATACTTGTGCCTAACGGGGTATAGCCCGGTTACGGTACTGAAACGCTGAGACGCCAGTAGAAGGTAGCAAAGTCTAGCTTAACTCAAACTAAATCAGAGACGGAAGCCAAAAACATGGTGGGAAGGGCTAAATGGATGGTCGGTTTATCGTACCAAATTGTATCAAGATTTCTCGAGGTGCAGACGAAGCAAATAAGCATTTCGAAAAACCTGGCTGTTCTAAATAGCATTCTCAAAGCAATCATGAGAGGCATAGCACATACAAACAGACATAACACATTGAACATTCACTCATAAAATTCATCGTCCTTCAAACACTAACGACATCTGTTGATTCCATTTAGTTGGGCAAATCCCGAAACAGATGGCGCTAGTGAGCAAACGTCAAACTCGAGCAAATCCGATGCGCGCGCCACGAGTGTCAGATTGACCAACTAATGATTATTTGAATCGACCAGTAAATCAGTGAACGATGGAAATTTGACGAGTGTTATGTCTGTTTGTCTGTGGGCATAGTCTTATAATAGCATTTTGAATGCACAATGTAGTTGTTCGTTAAGTGGAATGGAACAACTACATTTATGCCATTTTAAGGCCTGTAGGGCCAACTTGCGGCGAGCGCGTAGCCGCAGAACGTGGCGAAACGGCCGGGTTCGGAGGAGCTCCCGCCTTCGGGGAACTTCTCGTCGGAGTAGGTTAGATCCGCCGTCGGGGACTATCCGAGTCGTTCGCGATCGCGACCGAGGCGGGAGCTAAATGGCTCAATGAATAAGGTGAGAGCTGAATGGCTCAAGGCAAATGAAACTCGGTTATCGGAGTAGGCTAGGTCCACCGCCGGGGATCAGCTGAGTAGACCGTGGCGTGCGAATGTACCGGCTTCGGGTCGTCGGGGCACCATTGAACTGGAAGTTATCTCCACCCGGAATCTTTGGATTGACCTCGGCACTCGCCCGGTCACCCGTTGAGACGGGTCGTCGGTTACAGGGGAGCTTCCGACGTCGGGGAACTCCCTGTCGGAGTAGGATTGATCCACCGCCGGGGACTATCCGAGTAGTCCGCGACCAAGGTGAGAGCTGAATGGCTCATCGGTTAAGCAAGAAGCTGAAAGGCGCAGTTCATGGGAAATCGGTTAATCGGAGTAGGCTACACGCTAACTTTCACCTACTCAGTGACTGAGTAAAATTGTATTGCTGTCTCTTTCTATCCCACGGAAATTTTACTCATTTTCCGTCAAAAGCAGGACAACTCAAAACTACGAGTAATCCTGCTTTTGACGGAAATTGAGTAAAATTTCCATGGGAAGAAAAGAGATGGCAATACAATTTTACTCAGTCACTGAGTAGGTGAAAGTTAGAGTGTAGGTCCACCGCCGGGGACCAGTTGAGTAGATCGTGCCGCGTGAATGCACCTGCTTCGGGTTGTCGGGGCACCACTGAACCGGAAGCTATCTCCACCCGGAATCTTTGGCCTGACCTCGGCACTCGTCCGGTCACCCGTTGAAGTGAGGATGTGCGTAGGACTTGAGCGGATCTATGAACATGCATACCAGGTGAATGTGTAGTGTTGGTAATGTAACAGCCATCCACGAATGCGGGTCGTCGGTATCGGGGAGCTTCCGCCGCCAGGGACTCCCCGTCGGAGTAGGGTAGATCCGCCGCCGGGGACTATCTGAGTAGCTTGCGAGCACGTTGAGAGCTAAATGGCTCTAAAAATAAAAAGGAAAGTAAATGCGTTGCTGAATGGCACAAGGAAAAAAAAGTAAAGGGCTTAAGGGCCCACGCTTTTGTGTGCTTGCTGGCACCAATAAGGGAGCCAAAGGGCTCAGACGTATGACAAAACATCGAAGAGAGGCACTGTGAAATGTGTTGTTTTGGGAGGAGTACTTTTAGTACTGCTTTCCCCCACAGAAGTAATACTGAAAGGTAGTCCCGGGGGGAATTGTGCATTAGAAGAGAGGGTAACTCAAGTAACCTTCTGTTGCTTGGGTGGGTTTAGTGGGTCCGGCGGTCTGGCCTTCTGCCAACCGCGTCAACCCCACTCCCTGAGTGATAATTTCAGGTGTCTGTATGCAGATTTGCCTTCATCCCTCTATAAAAAAAAAAAAAGGCCTGTAGTGTTCATATGTCAAACGTTTTCCAATATGGAACCATATAGCGGGGACTATTTGTCCAATGAACTTACATTTGAGAATAGGAATCGGTACGTGCAGAATGTTTTTTCCATTCCGACCATTGACAGGAGTACTTGTCGTTAACTTAACCCTATCACTATCACATTACATTGTTTATTCCTTTGCACTATTATTGATTAATGCATTAAAGCAGCACTACTGTAGCTGTTTCATTGCAACTGGGTATGACGTTTGTGACGGTTGCATTCTGAGATGAGTTAGATTAAGTTTCAATGTTCCTGAAGGGGCGTAGTGTTTATATTGGGCAAAATTATTCCCACTACCATCTCTCTCTTATAAGCCAACTTGTAAGAGCGATCACAACTACAGCGCCGGGTGGCAAGAGCGCGAGTTCGAATCCCGCTCGAAGAAAGTAAAAAATTATGTTCCATTTCAAATATGAAAATACAATAACGATATAATATAAAAAAAAAGCTATGTGAAAAAAAAGAACTAGAAAAAAATGTCATTAAAAAAACCTTATTTCTTGATTTTAAAATTAAGCATTTATTCAGCATTTCGGATGCTGAATAAATGCTACTCAGCAAAATTTCTACTTTATCGATAAAGTAGGATTGAGCACTTAAGCAGCCATATATTGGGCCAAAACCTAAAATAGCATTAAAGGCGACTATAGGGCTTATTGGCATTTAATGTTTTGCGGTAAAGGCGCATATAATGCCACTTAAATGCTTTATATAATGCTTACTGGCTACCTGGGCAGTTTTTCCAAAATTGACCTAGACTAGTTCCTCAAAAGGGCCTCAAAAGACTAGTTCCTCAAAAGTTTTTTTTACTGATTTTTTTCAAATGGATATAATCGAAAAACGACACATTCTACAAACAACTGTTGGACTGCCACAAAATCAATCAAGAAAAATTTCAGACTGAGTCCTACATTGAAAAAAAATCGATTTGTAAATTTAAAAGTCAATTCGCAAAAAAACACCCCTTTTGATTTGGACGATATTTTGTCTCTAGGGGAAGGTGGGGCGACTTGATCACTGTACTGATGAAAATGTCAACATTCGATCAAAGTTTTAGGATATGCGACTTTGTGTTGGCTGGGCCCATAACTTCAAATCCAAATATCCTAAAACTTTGGTGGAATGTTGACATTTTCATCAGTACAGATCATTAAGCATATTTATGGCTTTGTGCTGTGAAAAAACGAAAGCATTTGGTCATTGTTATGAAAAGTTGTTCAAATTTTGCGTGGCCAATAAAAAATACGATATATACGATCTTGTGTTTGCTGGGGGGACACTTGATCCCCCATACAAAAAATTGGTGAAAAATTGAAAGAAATATAAATCTGTTCTCAGGCTTGTAATTTTTTTGTAGATTTGACAGATTTGATGGAGGGCTGGCAGGAAAAAAATATGTATTGCGTAAATATCATAGAAAGGGGATCAAGTCTTCCCAAATTATAAAGCTGCATGTGCTGTCGAATTCATTAACAAAAATCGTTCATGAATACTAGGGTGGCTCAAAAAACACTTTTTCAAATTTTTTGATGGGCCGCCCTCTTATTCGGTTCTATTTATTGCCCTGATGCTCTGGACAAAATTTCAGCCAAATCGGTCAACGTTTGGGCGGTGCTAGACTTGTTGGAAGTTTATATGAAAAAATGTATGCTGAAACATCCAAAAACAGTGCTTTGCAGTTGAAATGCACAATTTACGATCCAGAACCATGATACTCATTCAGTTCTTGTAGAATCTTTCTAGGAGAGATCGACTATGATGGTGATATTTGAGGTTATGGCTTTCAGTCTTCTTATGCTCAAAAACGGGTTTTACGTTTTTATCCGACGTTTCAGTTTCATATGTTGTATCTTTATCGGGGAGTTAACTAAGTCCCGTTTTATTGTTACATTGTCTTAGCATAGAACGTTTTGTCACAACTTTATGTTAAATCGCCCCTTCTATTTTTCGGTAGGGGCTGCGAAATTGAATTTATCCGGGCACCAGGAACTATCGTGTAGTACGTTTTTAGTGCCACTTCTATTCTAAAACGTTCTATGCTAAGACAATGTAACAATAAAACTGGACTTAGTTAACTCCTTGATAAAGGTACAATATATGTAACCGAAACGTCGGATAAAAACGTAAAATCCGTTTTTGAGCATAAGAAGACTGAAAGCCATAACCTCAAATATGTTCTTGTAGAATTAAATACAGAATGTTATGCTGAAAACCGCGAGAAGATTAGAGGTTATTACGCAAAGATATTAGCATTTTACTGGAGTGTTGAAGGGGTGAATTTATTTCTTTTCAAAGGTAAAAGAAACGAAATTTGCTCAAAACCCCACTTCAAAGAAATGCTAATAACTTAGCCGGGCAAACTCTAATCTTCTCGCGGTTTCCTGCATAACATTCTGTATTTAATCCTCCAAGATCTGAATGAGTATCATAGTTCTTCATCGTAAGTTGTGTAGTTCAGCTGCAATTTACTGTTTTTGGATGTTTCTGCATACATTTTTGCATATAAACTTCCAACGAGTTTAGCACCGCCCAAACGTTGTCCGATTTGGCTGAAATTTTGTCCAGAGCATCAGGGCATCAAATAGAACCGAATAAGAGACGGCCCATCAAAAAAATTGAAAAAAGTTTTTCCCTTACTAATTTGAGCCACCCTAATGTATACGCACAGCAATTCGAAAATTCCGCCTATTTTGAAGGAAAAATATTTTAAAAATCTGAGAACACCTTTCTAATTTTATAAAAGCAAGTTCTTGGAGAGGGATCCATTTCCCCCGAATGTTTTAAAAGTCGATTTTTGACAGCACTCAAAAAAATCTATTGTGTATCAATAACAGGAATAGTTTAGGAACTGTCATTCATTAGTAAAGTTAAACTATATTTCTTAGAGAGTCTGTGTGGAAATCGCGTATGTTAATTTATTTTTGGCTGTGATACATCGTAAATCAGAAAAGGGGATCAAGTCTCCCCAGTCTCCCTATGTTCCCTACCAACCGTCCATACATCTAACAAAAATTTGTTTTTGTTCAAATTGATGTGTATTTTATTTTTTTCCAAAACTGAACCAGTAAAAATGCTAATCATCTCAGAATCCAATGAAGCTCTATTTATTATGGTGTTTTGTTTGATTTAACAACCAAGTATACTTTTACAAATCGAGAATCCCATTTGAAAACATAGGAAACTATTGGATCTATTACATACTCCGGAGAACTGCGTATTTCATTGCAAGCCCAGACCATTCGATCAATCCGACGATGGTACTTCAATCGCAACAATTAGATACTGATCAACGACAAGAGTTTAAACGAGGACCTAGCACTAACAATTTGAACCAGAATAAGGTTTTTAAAACCACAAATAAATATTGCATCAGACTTTTTTAATGGAATTTAAATGGAACTTTCTTTGAAAATGGAGAGCAATTTTCAAGGATTTTCCCTGAATAATAATTCAAAAGAATTCCCCAACGAAACTCAAGATAATTCTCCCATGGAAATTAAGAAGACTATTTCGTGGGAATTTTGAGGACTTTTCCTTTGAATCCAAGGAAATTTCCTTTGCAACAAAGGACTATTTGGAAAAACTGAAGAATTCCCCGAAAGGTATAAAAATTTCATTTGGAAATTTAAAAGAATTTCTGGTGGACATTCAGCAGAATATCCCATCAAAAATAAAAATAATCATAGATCATTAATTAACGGCTACGCAGTCTCATATGATTAAAACGAGTTTTTATTCGTCCGACGTTTCGACACGGGATTAGTGTCTTCTTCAGGGGAAGAATGACACTAATCCCGTGTCGAAACGTCGGACGAATAAAAACTCGTTTTAATCATATGATACTGCGTAGCCGTTAATTAATGATCTATGATTAAACCCCACAGTCGTTTCCCAAAAAATTGGTAATAAAAATAATTTGCTATGGATCGCAATCGTTAATTTTTTACATGCAATTTTGCAAACTATTTCCAATGGATCATCGTCGTTGTTGAATATTTCCATTGGCATTGACTTTGAGTAAGCCATATTTTTGATATTTCCGCCCATATTAACATTCGGCGGAGTGTAATCCTTGCTGTGTTAAAATGGACAACCGGTTCCACAAAATATTCAATTCCATCATCCAAAACAAGCTTATCGATCTTTTCTGTAATCTTATAATGCTATTATCGATCATCAAACTTACCATAATCACTAGCATGATCGTTGTGTTCCTCTGACACGGTTCGCTTAAAAATAACATGATGAACACTACCGTCCTCCGCCCGGGAGATGTCGGTTGGCACTGGTTTTATCACAAGTTCATGTCCTATACTACCCTCCTGCAAATAAAAGAAACGAAAGCAACGAAATAAAACGTTAATTATGGTCTTGATCTTACGAAATTGATCTGCGGTGTGAGAGGCTTCATTCCGGTACTCTCCCGGCGAAAAGAACTATCGAATTATCGAAAGGTCGTGCATTGGGTGTCCTTCAATTTCCTTTCAGAACATTCGCACATGGAAATCCAGTCAGGGGTTTTAGAAGGGATTACATCAGAAGTCATGATGCGCGGGGACAGGTCGTCCTTGCTCAACCACTGCCGAGAATCAGCACTCTCCCTTCTCCAATTAGTGGTTCTACCTTTTTTTTCGAATCGAAACCCAATAAAACGCATCAATATTACGGTGCGCAAGTCTTCTTCGTGGGTTGTGAACGTATGATCCAAGGAATCAAAGATCGTGACCCCGCAGAGCGTGGAGCTGCGGTCAGGCGTGTGTGAAATATGTAGCCTTTGAGTAACTTTAGCGATCCGACTTTGAGACTAAGATCAACGAACCGAAAAATTGGAATTGATTACCATTACGGATGGCTCGTTGAAAGTGGTTCTTGGCGAAGGTTTAGAAGTTGGAATCACGTCGAGCAGAAGAAGAGCTGCGCATGCAACTGTGCTAAGGTGGATTACCATCATCATGCAGAAATTGAAACGGTTTCGGTGCCTTGGTTGTGTGGTGGCGGTATATCACACGGGAGAGCACATGTCAGCGGGATGATTTATTGACAGACAGGCAACTCGGGGCAGTTCTACGATGGATGGCCCTTACGAAACATATATGTTGGCTGTTTGGTGGGTTGCATCCCGATGACGATGTATGGCATATTCATGGGAGATCGTGATCTTGATTGAACCAGCTACCGCTAATGATGACGGCTTTGTCGGTAGTGATGGTCTATTAGGAATGGGTTTTTAAAATCTTGTGATAGATTTGTAAGTTACATGATGGATTCAGATGGTAAGATGAGGCAAAACTTAGCAAGATGTATCTTCGAGCGAAAGGTCAATTGGAAGAATATAGAATAATATAATAGCCCTGTTTGTCTGTCCGGTGACTAGCCAACCAGACGCAGCACGCGGGGAAATTCTCACAAAAAATAAAATATTTGACACTTCAACTTTTTTTACTATCAGACGCAGAAGACAAAACCAGTGACATCCTTAGACAACCAGACACATCATTTGATGGAAAATATCACAGACAACAGACGTTATTTTTTTGATTTTTTTAATGCATGAATTAATGAACCGTTTACATTAGAAAAAACACTTTCCACGGGCGCTATTGCGTCCACAAATAAACTAGTATAGAATAATAGCATTGGTGTTTAAATTATGTATTCGGACGGAGATTAATTTATCTGCAACCAATTTGAACAACTTTTTTTTTCTTTAAATTGCTTCAAGTCCACATGACAAAAATGTACAAATACTCACCCAACTAGCATAATGCCTGAAGCCTTCCTTAGCCGTGCGGTAAGATACGTGGCTACAAAGCAAGTCCAAGCTGAAGGTGGCTGGGTTCGATTCTGGAAATTTTCAGGTTGAATTTTTCTCGACTTCCCTGGGCATAAAACTCTCGTGATATACAAATGCAAAAATAGTAACTTGGCTAAGAAACCTCACAGTTAATAACTGTGGAAGTGCTAAATGAACAGCAGCGGAGGACTATGTCCAAGGGCTTTACAATCCCCGCCCAGGCCAACTGAGATTTGCTTAGGCCCAATAAGCCGTCTTTAAAACCAATCATTACGAACAACATAAGATAATACGACTTGATACAATCGGCAACAACCTAGGCGACAAACAAAGGATCACGATTGAAAGCTTGGAACATGAAACAGCAAGTCACTAGGTTTCGCAGTCTGCGACAGGATAATCTACGATGAATTACAACTTCGCAACTTTGACATCGTAACGCTGCAGGAAATCTGCTGGACATGGCAGAAAGTGTGGAAAAGCGGGCATCGAGCGGCTACCTTCTACCAAAGCTGTGGCACCACCAATGAGCTGGGAACCGGCTTCAAAGTGCTGGGCAAGATGTCCAACGCGTGATTGGGTGGCAGCCAATCAACGCAAGGATGTGCAAGCTGATGATAAAACGCTGTTTCTTCAACCACAGTATCATCAACGTGCACTGTCCACACGAAGGGAGACCCGACGACGAGAAAGAAGAGTTCTTTGCACAGCGGGAGCAGACATACGATGGATGCCCACTACGAGACGTCAAAATCGTCTTCGGTGACATGAACGCCCAGGTAAGAAGGGAGGAAATGCATAGACTGGATAGGCCACAAGGCCACATGGAGATCACCTAGCCAAGAAATGGAAAACGAAATTCGACCACGTTCTAATCGACGGGCAAATTCTTCTCTAACATCACGAACGTCCGCACTTGCCGCAGAGCAAATATTGAATCCGACCACTACCTCGTTATGGTATGCATGCGCTCAAAACTCTCGACGATGTGCAACACGCGTCGAAGCCGAACGCCGCTGCTTAACATTGGGCAGCTACAAGATAATATGCCAGCGCAAGACTACGAGCAGCTGCTAGAAGTGGCACCCCCAACGGAAGAGCAGGTTGGCGCAGATTCTTTTGAAGATGGCTGGAGAGATATTCGATCCACTATTGGTAGCACCACAACCGCTACACTTCCTCAACACTTATAATCGACACAATCAAAACACAATAAAAACATCCTTACCGCTCAAATTTGGAGAATTTGGGCCGTTTCACAGCTGAAATCAAATCCTATTGAAGTAGTCACCAGATTGGCGTTAGTCAGGTATTATCCTCTAAGACTACTTTCACCAGGTTACCCAGCTAGGCGGCAGGATTGTACAGCGGCGACAGTGTACCACAATGGCCGTTCCTATTTTGGGATGGAAGGCAGATCCATCCACCTTTTCGAGTCGGTGTCACCCGGCTTTACTAAGGGAGCAGAATATCGAAAAACCAACAATCGAAAAATGTGAAAAAAAATCTGAAAAATGTAGTTGAAAATACTTGATTGAACAATCGGCAAAGGAAATTTCAATGTTTAACGGGAACTGATTGGGAACTTGGTACTTGGAACGTTGCACGCAAGAATATTCGAAAGCACAGCTGGAGACACCCAAATGGCGATACTCATAAGCTCGACGAAAGAATCGAAGGACACCCAACTGGAAAAAAATGATTGCATTGTGGCAACAGGTTCTACAGCTACAGAGGTGCTTGGTACCACACAAGGAAACCAACGGAAAAGCTGGTTTGATGTGGAGTGCCAGAGAGCGACAGATGCTATAAAGAACTAAGGGCAGCTGAGAAAAAAATCTGCGGCGTAAAAAACGGGGGTACAACGAAAAAGTACTTCCAGAGGCAGAGTAAAAATTTTGTTTTTAGCTTTTGGCCAGGATTTGGGCTGAATTACTCCTCAGTGCGACGCTCGGAAGTTCTACAAAACGATCAACAACGACAGATAAACGCACCGGCGCCAGACATGATCAATGACAGCCCCGGAAATCTGTTGACCGACCGAGCCGAGTTGACTGCTAGGTGGAAGGAGCACTTTGAGTTATTGTTGAATGGACAATCGGACAGAGAGGGCACAAACAGAATCAGTATTGAGGGTGATGGACTAGCAGTGGACCCACCAACGCTAGTCGAAGTGAGAAAAGCTGTTCGAGAACTGAAGAACGCTGGGAAGGATGGAATACAGGCCAAGCTTCTAAATGTTGGGAGTGACCGACTGAATGAAAAAATCCACCAAGTGATTGAAATGATTTGGGAGTGAGAAGAAATGGCTACGAGCTGGTTTGATGGCCTCATATGTCCTATCTACAAGAAAGTGCACATACTCGATTGTGCTAAATATCGAGGTATAACACTCCTCAATACCGCCTACAAGGTAATCTCCCGGTTCTGTTTAGCAGAATGTGTCCGTTTGCGGAGACCTTTGTCGGCGAATATCAAAGCGGTTTTCGAGAAGGACGATCAACAAAGGACCAGATGTTTACTCTACATCAAATCCTTGATAATTTCCGGGAATACAACTTGCCGACTCATCATCTGTTTGTAGATTTCAAGGCAGCGGCGTACGACTCAGTAAAACTTGGTGAAACGGTACAAACTGTGGAACATAATGCTAGAACATGGCTTTCTGGCCAAGTTTATTAGGCTGATTCGTGCAACGCTGGATGGATCCAAATCAAGCATCAGAATATCTGGTGAGACATCCAATTCTTTCGTGACGTTAGATGGATTCAAGCAGTGCAGTGCGATGCGCTCTCAAATCCGCTATTCAACATAGCTCTGGAAGGTGTTTTGAGCGCGTTTATTTAATAGTACTTTTAGTATGTGATTTAGCGTAATGGCGTCTTAGAGACATTTTATCAGTAAGTCGATGCGTTTTTCGGAAGTATTCGGCCTTATGATCAACCCCCCTAAAAGTGAGATGAATAATTCATTTTTTTTTCTATTTTACAACATGCAAGGTAGGTACAGGCATACCTCGATAGTACGTACACCTGCGTAATTTTAGTGTACGTACTATCGATGCAAAACAAAAATCCGAATAATTTTTGCCTTTTTGTTTATTTACGAATAGCAGAATGTTCATAAAACCACCCGGAAGTCAAAATTTCGATAGAAGGCTCTGTACTCTAAGCATATTTGTATGTGATATAGTACACAAGGGACCAACAGGACCCAGATTTTTCTTGAAATGGTGCCTACATGTAGCATTGAGCAAAATTATCGTATTCGAACATGTGAGGCTTTTTTTTACGAAATACTGTAATACTTAAATGCTTCATTTTGGAAGAATATCTGGGGAAATAGCCAGATGAACTTGCAGACAAATTTCTCAAGGAATTTTTGTGACAATTCCCGAAGAAAAACAAATGTATGAACAATTTTTCTGAACAGTTCTTGAAGCAATTTTTGGAAGAATTCCCGAAGCGTGAGTGGGAAATGCCTATCGATGGCTTCTACTTGAGTTTCTGAAGAAATTCAAAGGGAATTTCTGGAAGAACTCGAAGTAATCAATGAGAAGATCTTGGTGGAATTTCTGGAGTAACTTCACAGAGAATACTAGGAGCAGTTTACATGGGAATTTTTGAATGGTTTTCTGGTGAAAGTTCTGGGAAAGGAGACGTGGAAATTTCTTAGGTAACAATTTAAGATGGAATTTCAAAAGATTTTGGAAGGATTCACATTTCTGAAGTAATTTCTATGAGTCCTAGTCAAATTGTTGGAGGAAATTTCGAAAAGTTAAAAGTGAGATGTAAAAGTAAAAGTGAGAAGCGCAAAGTGAGTAGTGAGACGTCTCACTTCTCTTTCCTTATTTCTAACTTCTCACTGTGACAAGTAAGTAGTGCGAAGTGGGTAGTGAGACGTCTCATTACTCATTTCGCTCTTCTCACTTTTCACAGTGAGACGAGGAAAATAAATAGTGAGAAGTGAGACGTATCTCTTCTCATTCCTAATTTCTCACTGATTATTCGGCCAAATGCCCCTTTCGGCCTTATGACCCTTTCGGCCTTATGACCCTTTCGGCCTTATCCCTTTCGGTTTAATGACCCTTTTGGCCAAATGGCCCTTTCGGCCAAATAACTCTTTTGGCCAAATGACTCTTTCGGCCAAATGACTCTTTCGGCCAAACGACCCTTTCGGCCAAATGACTTTCGGCCTAATGACCCTTCCGGTCAAACGACCCTTTCGGCCAAATGACCCATTCGGTCAAACGACCTTTTCGGTCAAACGACCCTTTCGGCCAAATGACTTTCGGTCAAACGACCTTTCCGGTCAAACGACCCTTTCAGCCAAACGACATTTTCAGCTGAACGAACCTTTCGGCCTAATGACCCTTTCGGCCAAACAACCCTTTCGGCCTAATGACCTATTTGGCCAAATGACCCATTCGGCCAAATGACTTTCGGCCTAATGACCCTTCCCGCCAAACGCCCCTTTCGGTCAAATGTTCCTGCCGGCCAAATAACCGTTTCGGCTAAATGACCGTTTCGCCCAAACGATCCTTTCGGACAATTGACCCTTTCGGTCAAATGACTTTTAGCCTAATGCCCCTTCCCGCCAAATGACCCTTTCGGCCAAATGACCAATTAGGACAAACGACCTTTTCTGTCAAACGACCTTTTGTGTCAATCGTCCCTTTTAGGGTTTTAGTACCGGGAGTACCGACCAATTTTCGGTACCGAAATACCGATACTGGCTCAATGAAAGTACCGGTATTTTCGGTACTAAGGAAAAAGTTTTGGTTAAAACTTCCGACGGTTAAAAAAACACATTTTTTGAATGCAGCAGCTAGTAAGTTTTACTAAAATTTCAAACACTTGACAATAGAGTTAAAAAAAACTATAGAGGACGATTGTCGCTGCGGTTCCCTTTGTTATCGTCCCCCTATCTGTCAAAACGTCATTTTTCCTTCGTTGACATTTAGTGCCCTATCCTTGCCAGCAAAAGATTTTTCGCCAGTGACGACAGCGACAATTAATTAGGACAAACGTCAGGCGTCCGATGACGTACCTCAAGACAATCAAACCGCAACGAAATCGCCACATGCCAAAAAAATCGTCACACTTCATCAGTATTTTTCCAAATCGTCCCCGCTTGAGGCAAGAGTGTTCCTGTAAATTCGATTACTGCACCAGGATTCGTAAAGATTGTAAGACAAGAGTTAACTTACAACGACTCAGAAAAAGCTTAAAGGAAATACTTGTCAATGCTTCATGATTCACTAGCAAAAGTTCGCCCTACTTCTGTAGACTCAGAAAGAGCTTTCTCTGTTTCTGGAAGCTTCGCTATTAAAATACGATTCCGTATATCTGACGAAACATTGAATATGCTGTGCGTTTTGAAAGCATATTTCAAGGATAAGGACAAGCCCCAAGGCAAGTGTTGAATACATACAAAGCAATGAATAAAGTTTGAATCGTTACCATAAAATTCTGTCTTTTTATTGATTTTAATGATTTTCGAAAAAAAAATCTTCCAGTACCGGTATTTTCCCGGTACTCCCGGTACTGAGGGGTTCAGTACCGTAGTACCGGGACTCGCCAAAAAGGGACGGTACTAAAAACCCTAGTCCCTTTCAGCAAAACGACCCTTTCAGCCAAACGACCCTTTCGGCCTCATGACCCTTTCGGCCAAATGATCCTTTCGGCCTAATGACCCTTTCGGCCAAACGACCCTTTTGGCCAAATGACTTTCGGCTTAATGACCCTTTCGGCCAAACGACCCTTTCGGCCTAATGGCATTCGGCCAAATGGCTTTCGGCCGAATGGGTTTCGGTCAAATGACCTTTCCCCAAACGAACAAAGTACATCTTTTCGAAAAAAATTGTAAGTAGTAATCAAAGAATGAAGATTAACATAAGAAAGATCATACTCAGTGACGGAACAAGAGCAGGGCACCTCTTGTCGCAAGCACTCTGTAGTTCTCAAAGACAGCATTTTTGCGTCAAGTGGTGCTCTATTAAATAACAATAACTGACGCCACCAGTGGTCAAACTTCACTGATAGATGATTGTATTGAGCATAAAAAAAACAAAAAACTCAAAGGTGCAGCCCAATCGGGTTGAACGCAAAGGTGACGTAGGACTACGCAGCTATACAAAATGGAGGGTATTTTTCATCATAACTTGTGTCAATTTATTAGCATTGTGCAAACTGCTCGTAGGTCAACCGAATCAAGAAATTGAAAGTAGCTCCCAGTTGGATGAACCAGCCGTGGAAAAGGAACGACGCATCGGCCGCATCGCCACTGAAGCCACTCGTCTATCTTTCAGTGGATATCATCAGAATCCTAGAAGACATTATGCTCAAAAATGTCCGGAATAAAGGAAAAATAAACAATTTGCAACGTTCGACTTCCGCCCGCGATGGAAGCGTACATGCATCGTTTTCTATAGCACTGGTGGCAAAGTGAGCGGGACTTCAAGAATAAATTACAAGCAGTCCTTTTCAGGACTTAAACTATTTATCCAAGAAGGGGTTTCGACCGCTGGGAAAATTGTTTACCCAGTCAAACAGACTGTTCGGCTGTTTAAACGACAATGACGATTTTGGAAAGATCTATTGTTTTCAATAATGCGCCATTTGAAAAACTAAGGCAGCTAAACGACATTTTTCACTAAGGTGGCGTCTTCATCGATTTGCCCGTCGTCGACGGAAAGTAAAATCTTCTGGCAAGATTCTTTGGTTTTGTTTCGTTAGTCATCGTTGACATCGATTTTTTCCGGGTTACCTTCGTTTGGCGACGACAGAAAGTTGCCCTTTGGTAGCACAACCACAAGCGCGCGTCGGAGGGA
The DNA here is from genome assembly GCF_024139115.2 of Armigeres subalbatus. NCBI lineage: Eukaryota > Metazoa > Arthropoda > Insecta > Diptera > Culicidae > Armigeres > Armigeres subalbatus. Next base: position 288,186,631 of record NC_085141.1, on the reverse strand, counting down.
GAAGATGCAATAAGTTTGTTCAAATGGATGGCGTCAGTAGCAGTCAAATGGAATTTCCTCACAAGATTTTGATTTGTTGTTGAGGTTGAATGACGACCACCAACGCAAACTTCCACCACCAATTCGATGATTTTCCTTTGAAAATGCTACCAGAGCGCCTTCGTGCTGCTGTGTTCGCTCCGCTGCGTCCGCTCTGCGTAAGCCGTAAAATCTTGTTCAACCGCTCTCTGCGAAATCCCGATTAAAATGACTCGCGCGCGCTGGAAAGCAGCTTTCTTGTATTCAATAAATTAAGCCCGTTAGCTCCGCCCCTTTGTGATCTGATATAGGTGTAAATATAATGTGCACTATAACGATTAACGAAAGGGCGGGGTTTATGGAATTACTTCATTAGATATAAGAAAGCTGCTTTTGGAGCCATTTTGATCGGGATTTCGCAGACAACGGACCATTCCGAGAATGACAGATTCCGACATTTTTTCGCAAGATTCTGAATTTGGTTATGAGATGTTGGTTATCTAAGATGCGTATTGTTGCGAGAATAACAACAGAAATTTGACTCAAGACGAAGTTTCTTCATATTACAAAACATTATCTCTTGGCATCTGTCTGTCCGAGCGACGTTCACCGATAGGGGGTTGCTGTAGAAAGTTTCCACTGAGGTGGCGTCTTCATTGATTTTATACAAAAAAAGGTTGATCCGACTATCCGAAATAAATTTTCTTCAAAGTGCAAAACTCAATCGTAAATAGCGAATTTGATAGCGCGTCGGAGGGAGATCACTAACAGCAACCAAGCTACCACGCCAAACCTGATGCCACCGAAACAGTCCATTTTCGCAATTAACTCTTTCTTTTCATAAAATGTTGGTCCTGAGAAGAACCAATTTTTCTTTTCCCAATGCTCCTTTCCAACTAACTGACACCACAATTTGTAATAAATTTTTAGCATCGGAACTGGCGGTGCGGGATCGCCACAGTACTATTTTTATGGTCAACCCTTTCTTCATATGAAATGCTGCTTCGTTGAGGTTGAATGATCTGTAGCAATACAACGAGCACCACCAGCAATGCGATGGATTTCCTTTGAAAATGTTATTAGCGCCTCCGTGATGCTGTGTCCGCTCCGCTGCGATCGCTTTGATGCGTCTGCTCTGCGTGAAACCTTGTTCAAACTGAGGATTAGAGCCAAACCCGCAAGTGATTGATTCTTGATGTCTGTGCTAGTGATACATGTACGTGATTGGTTGGTTGACCTATTTCTAAACTTTTTATCAATTATCGATAATAAATAGTTAAAAATCAGTATTTTCAAATAAATACGAAGGAGCGTTGACTCATCCTTGTTCGAATGGTCCAACAAAATTGAAAATCCATCGAGAAACGGCTTAGATATTAAAGTTTAAAGTCTATCATATTTTCGTGACGGTCCCCGATTTTCGCAATCGTAAAGAGTACCCCAATATAGAAAACACAGACGTAGTCCGACGTCAAAATATACAATTGATCAAATTTTGAAATCCAAGCTTCAGCCACTCGGATAACTCGATACAAATCGATCAATACAAAATATCGTCAGTCCACATGAAGTTACAACATGTAAACAACCTTCATCGGATTGCCAACGACTTATCGGAGAAGTTGTAGATCTCAGCTGACAAATTGTGGACCCATATCAATTCATCAAAAAAAAACTGACCCGCCTCAAACGAAAACATTGCATAACCAATCCCACAGATTAATCTCATCTTCAATCAAATTACGGTAATCATGGCCCTAACTTTGTATACTAAATGCATACAAACCGTTATACTTTTACCGCGCCGCTGCTCGCTGTTGGCGTTGATCATCGTGTGTCCTTGTAAGATCAACGGGTGGACGAAGACGGCGACGTGACACGAACCAGTAATTTTTCAAAGTTCATTTCATAGCAAAAAACCAGCCGGCGTGCATGATTAGCTGTTTAGATTTCTTCTGTTTGTTTGCAACTAATCGAGTCACACAACTGAGCGGCGGCGCGGCGCGGCGTTCATTCAATCACATTGTCCAGTCCATCCAACCTTTAACCTTCTGTCTGTGCTCAAAAAAACTTACGTTGTCTGTGCTCTGGGGTCAAATTGACCCCAAATTGAAATTGCTATAACTTTTTTAATGTTTGGCCAATTTTGGATTTATGGGGCTGTTTCGAAAGATAATTTAATCATCTTTCAGGTCGTTATCAAAGATTGACTGTTGGTGGGCGGGTACATCGCGGGGAGGGGTTTTAGTGAACATAGGTATAAAACCAGTGATTTTTCATGATTATTTTACTTATATCCGAAAATCCTACCCATTTTGAACTGCACCTTTTTTAAAAAGGTTATGCAGGAAGGCATGTGCTCTGGCATGAGGCCTTGATAAGTTTAGAACTCGGCCGCCAGGTGGTGGTATATTTGAATTCATTCTTTTGGACTACTTAAGATATTCCGCGATATATAAAATTCTCCTCAGTGTAAATATTCATATCACACAAATTCAAAAATTGGAAGACGTACTCATTATATTGAGCACCGCTTTGTAGTGCTAGACATCCTGAACAATGTTGCCGAATACAACTTGAGTGTAGGTATGAGGGATCTCAATCTAAAGCAATATTTCATATATTTTCATTTCATTTTCATTTTCATTTTGCAGCGTTTGGTGGGGCAATGAGAGCGCAAGTCAATCCAAAGCCGATAATAGAGAGGGTAATGGCAGAAGAGTCCGTGCAGACCACTTGAACGCCATGGGGTAGGATAAGGATGGGGTGAAGTGAGGTTCGGATTTGGAATCGACTCGACACTAATGCAAAATGTAATTGAATGCAAACTAGTCAATGATCAAAGGCTAAAATGATAATTTCAAGATTTCTAGTACAACGTTTTTCTAGTTATTAAAAGCAATGTTTAAAATGCAATGTCTTCTTTTTTGCCTTAGAAGCATCTGATGTGGTTTGAAGGCCACTTAGTCATATAGTACAATTATAAGTTATTTAATGTGTTAGCTTTTTGTGACCACATTGAAAATATAAAAAAAAATATTGCGAATTAGTGTTCTATTTTTAACTTTTATTTATGCAGAATGAAAGCTAAAGCTTCATCACGCCTATTGCCTATCTGTTTGTAAAAATTATCGAGAATGAAGCCGTTATAAGATTGTTTATATACCATCATTATAATGTGTGATATTTTTTATTATTGCTCTTCGAAGTGAGGCATAACAAAATAAAACTGGCACCACGTTCATAGTTTTGAAAAAACTTCTACTCAGTGAATCCAGCAGTCGATTCCCTACGAATATCTTGAATACATTGTTTTCAATAAATACCTAGCTAGCTAAATGTAAGCGTGGCTACGACTCAGCGTCACAGGGAACGCATCAGAAAAGTATTGCCGAAAAGAAGAGAACTCACATCATTATCACTGATGAAAAGGCCTCTGCCTGACTGCACTACCATTCAAGGCTCCAAGACACGATGTCCGTTGGATCACATGCAAATGCCGTAAATTAGTGCGTCAATGCCAGATACGTAACGCGGCACCAAACAAAAATAGTCAACATGTGATACCACCACGACAGGATATGTCTTTGGTTGCCATCGCAGTGCTAATGGCGTAAGCCGACCCACCGCGGCAAGGTAACATATCCGAGGGGAAGGAAAGCAATATTTCATATATGCAAGAATACTGCAAGTACGCTAGCGCCGCCTATTTGTAAATTTCCTAATTATTTATTCCGTCACATGACAGTCCATTCCCACCAGACGAACTTTATGAAAGACGTCATCTTTACAAATTTCAAATTTGTGCGAAAAGAATATTTACAATGAGGAAAATTCCATATATCGGAATTACTCGAGTAGTCTAAATTAATGAATTCAAATATACCGCCACCTAGCGACCAAGCTCTAAACTAATCAATGCCTCATATCAAAGCACACGCCTTCCTGCATAACCTTTTTGAAAAGGTGCAGTTCAAAATGGGTAGGATTTTCAGATATAAGTAAAATAAGCATGAAAAATCACTGTTTTTGTGCCCTTTTTACGAAAACCCCTCCCCGCAATGTACCCGCCCACCTATAGTCAATCTTTAGTAACGACCTGAAAGATGATTAAATTATCTTTCGAAACAGCCCCAAAAATCCAAAATTGGCCAAGCATTAAAAAAGTTATAGCAATTTCAATTTGGGGTCAATTTGACCCCAGAGCACAGACAACGTAAGTTTTTTGAAAAAAGTACTCTGTAGCGCATATTTTCAAGATTTTTGAAGTGAATTTGCACATAGGAGTTAGATCTCGGCGAGTTTTACCAAACTACCAAAAATTAGGAGAATCGGTTGAAAACTAAAAAAATGGCAGCCACTCAAAGTGGCCTGGGGTCATATTGACCCCAGAGCACAGACAAAAGGTTAACGATGCGACGACGACGACTCCACTAGCAACTAATGCATAATTAATAGATGGTGGACCCTGCGCTTCATGGCCTCTTGCTTCCTCGGAAGACCATAGCTTTGGAACAATGCATCTTCCAAGTTCCTTGTTTGGTCAATGATTGTGTGTGTAGCATGCCATTAGTGGTTTTCATTTTCTCAATGCTTCAATGATAAATGGATTTCGGATGAATTTGTTTACGGTGCACCACTAACGAAGCATGGTACTTAGATGGCGTTATCGGGATGAAAGTGGGGACTAAATCTGAGAAGTATGATGACGCGATAATTAACAGAGCGAGCATACTAGTGCCCAATACAAAAAAAACTTGTGAAAACTGCACTACCGTTATACGCATAGCTGTCCCATGTATATAGGAAATCCCAGCAAACATGGGACAAATATGCGTATGCGTATGAGTGCAGGTTGCGACCAGCCGATCGAGCGCAATTCAAATGGGATCATCGAATGTGTTCACCTCATATCACTCGTAGAATACGCCCATTTTTTGGAATTTAATTTTTTTTTTTTGAATAGCTTATGTCAGATTTTCTTTCAATTATGTATAAGAACCATGTAAAATCTGTTTTAAAAACTTTAAATTTTAAAATTTCTAGATTTAAAAGGTTTATAATAAATACCTGTGTAAAAGCTCACATTCTTTGTTCAATATTCTAGCAATTTTATATAACCGTCGTTGGAGGTGACAAAGGGTCAAATGGGGGTAAGCATGGACATCATATTTATTTATTGCTTATACCCTGATTTCTTTATTGAAAATTTCGTATTTAAAAAAATCCTTTCCATTGTTGATTCAAATACTATTCACTACGAAAACCCAACCATACCGTGCTGACCGGGGTGATTCGATAATAACTGTTTACATGTTTCATAATCTTGCTAGCATGGCCCGAGTATGGGATGCATTACTCAATCGGATGCTGCAATCCCGCAATCGGATGCTGCAAAAACGGTATAGAACGTGACTTGCCGGCTTGGATTCCAACCAGCGATTACGTACATTATGATCGATGCGCTACTGTACGGTGACCGATTACTATCGGCCATTCGATGCGGCGTTAATGAATGCGATTTGTTGTCCAGATGGCCGGTCCGTCCGTCGTGGAATACATTAGTGATAGTAACGATTTTATCGCTGAAATGCGAATTCTTAATCTTTCCACGTACGATGCATTTCAAACTGGAATTCGTCATTTGCATTGATAAGTGACAGTTTCGAAATGGTTTCCTTATTGCTTGAATCCGTTTCAAGAACCCGTCAGAATTGTTGCCGTTATCATTGAAATGCAAAAGCAGTTGAAAAATCGAAATGAATATGTAATCACTGTATGATTCCCGCCGACTTAAGTTAATTAATCGTTTTAATCGATTTTTTGATTCAAACGACGGCTGATTATAAAAGGCCGCCTTATTTGACCAGTTTTGGAAGCTATCTGATTGTAAGATTATTTGAATCATTTATCAATCTAGTTTATCAGTCTGTAGTTTTATTTATTTTATTATTTTATAGCCTCATCTAGACATTTAGGCGGTTCTAATTTAGATTAATAAATTCAAACAATTTCCTCAGTCCCTTCAATCTACACACATTTGAGCTTTCTATATCTCGATCAGTGTTGGTTAAATCATTCATAAAACTCAATCATTGAGCGCTCCCGCGCGAACTAACTCGTTTGCGATTTTAAAGGAATGCATCACGTATGTGTTTTCCATGCTAAAACGGATCATTTCACTCATTTCCCAAAAAAACATTTCGCTTAAAAAAAGTATTTAAAAGCAATTTGGGTGCAATTTATTGTTTACATACGCAAGAGTATTAATAAGAGTATCCATTGTTCTATGTGTTGAACGCAGGGACGGATTAAGCCGGAAGGGGGCCCCGGGGCCAACAGTTTGTGGGGGCCCTAAAATGTACAAAAAACGTTGGTTTTGGTACACCGGACCCCCCTACATCCGGCCCTGGTTGAACGTTAATTTACTGTTAATTTACGAAGTATAACAAAATAAAACCTGGGATGATTCAAATGGATGATTCAACTCAGCCATGATTTTTAGGTGCTGAGTTGGGTGCGTTTCAACTCACGTTTGATTTGATTCGTTCGAGAGTTTTTAAATTTTGAGTTTTTCCCAACACTGATCTCGATAACCTCCCTATCTCGATATCCCTTTACCTCGATGTGTTCTGATCATATTTTGTTTAGGATTCACTCTCCTTATGTTCAATTTTTTAGGCTACTAGACCATCTTTGGACAATAACAAACACATCAACCACAGGAAACGACATTTGTTTTGTTGTCGTTTTTCATAGCAACGAGCTTTTTTGGATCTAGTACCCATTTTAATTTTCCTTCCATTCCTCGATCTCTCTCTGTGTCGATGGTCCATTCAATATCGAGATGTGGAGAGGCGACTGTATGTATATACCAATCGACTCAGCTCGACGATTGAGGTGATGTCTGTATGTGTGTAGGTGTATGTGACGTGTGTGTACAAAAAAATGTGAGACACACTTTTTTGCACTTAGTCTTATCCGATTTGCTTGCAACAGGTTGCATTCGACGCAAAATCCTTCCTTATTTTTTGCTATTGAAAATTGGTTATTGCGTTCCGGAGTTATCAAAGCTGTGGCACCACCAACGAGCTGGGAACCGGCTTCATAGTGCTGGGTAAGATGCGCCATCGTGTGATTGGGTGGCAGCCAATCAACGCAAGGATGTGTAAGCTGTGGATTAAAGATCGTTTCTTAAACTATAGCCTAATCAACGTACACTGCCCACACGAAGGGAGACCCGACGACGAGAAAGAAGCGTTCTACGCACAGCTGGAGCAGACATATGATGGATGCCCACTGCGGGACTTCAAAATCGTCATCGGTGACATGAACGCACAGGTAGGAAGGGAGGAAATGTATAGACCGGTCATCGGACCGGATAGTCTGCACACCGTATCGAATGACAACGGCCAACGATGCATAAACTTCGCAGCCTCCCGCGGAATGCTAGTCCAAAGCACCTTCTTTCCCCGCAAAAATATGCACAAGGCCACATGGAGATCACCTAACCAAGAAACGGAAAACCAAATCGATCACGTTCTAATCGAAGGTAAATTCTTCTCCGACATCACGAACGTCCGCACTTACCGTAGGGCGAATATTGAATCCGACCACTACCTCGTTGCAGTATGCAACTCTCGACGGTGTACAACACGCGTCGAAGTCGGACGCCGCGGCTTAACATTGGGCGGCTACAAAACGGTAAACTAGCCCAAGAATACGCGCAGCAGCTGGAAGTGGCACTCCCAACGGAAGAGCAGCTAGGCGCAGCGTCTCTTGAAGATGGCTGGAGAGATATTCGATCCGCCATTGTTAGCACCGCTACCGCTGCACATGGCACGGTGCCCCCGGATCAGAGAAACGACTGGTATGACAGCGAATGTGAGCAGTTAGTGGAAGAGAAGAATGCAGTATGGGCGACATTGCTGCAACACCGCACGAGGGCGAACGAGGCACGATATAAACGGGCGCGGAACAGACAAAACTCGATTTTCCGGAGGAAAAGCGCCAGGAGGAAGACCGTGAAGAGACGGAGGAACTGTACCGCGCTAATAACACATGAAAGGTCTATGAGAAGTCGAACCGTTCACGTATAGGCCACGTACCATAGCCCAATATGTGTAAGGACATGAACTGGAACCTTCTTAAAAACGAGCGTGAGGTAATCCAATGGTGGCGGCAGCACTACGAAGATCACTTGAATGGCGATATGGCAGACGACGGTGGCGGTATGGTGATGGACCTGGGAGAACGCTGAAAAACAACAAAGCCCCTGGGGTTGACCAACTACCAGGAGAGCTATTTAAACACGGTGGTGAGGCACTGGCTAGAGCGCTGCACTGGGTCATTACCAAGATTTGGGAGGAGGAAGTTTTGCCGCAGGAATGGATGAGAGGTGTCGTGTGTCCCATCTACAAAAGGGTGATAAGCTGGATTGTAGCATCTACCGCGCAATCACATTGCTGAACGCCGCCTACAAGGTACTGTCCCAAATGTTATGCCGTCGACTAGCACCAATTGCAAGGGAGTTCGTGGGGCAGTACCAGGCGGGTTTAATGGGCGAATGCTCCACCACGGACCAGGTGTTCGCCATTCGCCAAGTGCTGCAGAAATGCCCTATGCAATATGCCCTAGCTAAGCAAACACTGCTTTATTGTTTTATTTGTAACGCTATTCATGGGTATTTTATATTATGCAACAGTTAAATAAGATAGCTAGTTGATGCCATTCAAAAATTGTCAAAAATCTCAATCATATTGACAATACTCACATTTCAAAAAAGTGGTGATATTCTGTTGCCGGAAAACTCATGAGGCAAAACGCCTTTTAGCTGGCAGCTCCTAGGGAACAAAGCACCATGCGTCGGCGAATCAGCATTCTGGTATGGATAGTGCATGGAGACGCAAGTACATTGTTAGTTAGTGCCACTATGGCGTTTTGCCTCGCCCAAATGTTAGATATTTCTTCAAAATGTGGAAATTTTCGGTTTTTCCGACCTTCCCATATACTATTTTGAAACTTTTTTCGCCTAACCTACATAATTTTAGATCTAGTTTTGTTACGGCCATCTTAATGACGGTAAATATGAGGAAAACCACAAAAGGCGTTTTGCCTCGGGGGGCGTTTTGGGGCCTCTTCCCCTACGTACTTTGGACTCCGTTCACACGTTCACGCGTTCACACGCACCGACGGAGAGCTGCTGTTATCGCATTTTACTCCAGCCATTTGGATCCAAACAGGGGTGCCCTTGGCCCCGGGTCCCACAAATCTTATGTACTAAAATCAACCTTTTTTGTGCATTTTGGGGCCTCCACAATCTGTTGGGGTCTCCTTCAGGCTAAATCCGACCCTGATCCCAAGGCTCTCCAGCCATCTTTTAAATGAACCTATTAATGTTTAATAACTCTCATCTTCTGAAGTTCTGATTTTATTTCTAATGTCATTCACCTGTTGTGAACAAACGCAATTCGTATCTGTGTAAGGTACGCCAGGGCAAGTTGAAATGCGGAGTAAGTTGAAACGGAAGCTGTAATTTAGATAAGAAATGACCGAATGCTATGATTATTTTTTTCAACAAACTACTCCCCTAAACGCGCCTTCTGACTGCCATTCCCGGAAGATTGCACCTTTCAAAAGTAGGGGAAGTGGGGGTAGCACGCCCATAGGGGTTAAAACGCACCACCCCTGAATAAGGTTAAATATCCCCATTTTGATTATTTTCAATAGTCTATACGATAAAGCAATGAAAAATATTGCCATTGGATACATATATTTCATGATTTTTCTCTAGTTATACATGAAAAACTCGAAAAAACGATTTTTGCGTGTTTTGATGCAATTCTAGCTCGGTGGAATTTAGTCTTTCTGTCGCTGTTATACATTGATAAATTAATAATTGAGCCATGAGCCATGCTGCTTACTCGTGTTCTTTATGTTCCACACGAAATCGTCGTCAAAAATGGTTTTAAAACGATTTTATGGGCCTTCAAACTTCTGAGGTTGGTGTGGGGCATTACGCCCATGCTCATTTCGTATGACCGAAACAGCTGAAACATTCGGTTAATTGCCTTAATGTAGGCAATTAAAATGAAAATCAGTACGATAAGCACATGCGCGTTTTAACCCATCCACTGGCGCATCTCACCCCGCATGGTTTCAAAATCATTTTTTTCGGGTGCTTTTTAAAAATCAAATTTCTGTGCAATAAAATGGACAATTAGATATCTGTTATCGGTAGTCAGTCGCATATATGCTGGGGTGGCATTGCGCATCTCGATTCGAACGTAATTTTATCGAGTGGAACATGTTTGGTATTACGGCTTTCGATTCGATCTCGAAAACGACTCATCGTTCGAGTATGCTCGAGGAGGTACAAGAATAACGAGATGTTTTGGCATTATGGATACTCGATAGCACACTGAAAAACGACTCAAGTCGAATGAAAAACACTCGTCACCTTTCTAGCTTTCGAATGTTGTTCGAGAGTCATTTCTTGCTGAAAGTTTTTAATTATATTTGTTATTATTACTCTATGGGAAGAGAATAAATGTTTCATTATTGTATCTTGAAGGAAATAATGTCATTATTATACCTACTTTTATAGTTTCCTGACAATATGCAATTTCTAATTATCCCGAAATCCGCGTAAAAACGACTTCAACTAAATTTTTTTTGTAGTTTTCACGTATTTCTTAACGATTTCGAAATAGCCGATGGAGAAAATCTGCGTAAAAACGTGTATATTCTAAAATCTACGTAAAAATAGTTGAGTTAAAGAACAAAAAACGCGCAAGAGATAACCCAAGTGCATTTAAATAAAACACATGGAAACATCAAAGTAATTTATTATCGAATCCTTCTTTATGGCCCGTTTGCATATTCGCTAGTTCTAGCGGACAATGCACTATCCAACTTATTAGCGAGGACAATTGCTGTTTACATTGTGCTAATATCGCGCTAGTACTGTCGGATAGTTCTAGCATACAATTCACTATCCGACAATACACTACTGTACTACCGACAATACACTGTACTAGCGCAAAATTAGCGTAGTGTGAACAGGAATTGTCATTTGCTAACAGTGGGCCATTGGCTTTAAATTATTTAGCTCAAAATTTGATCTGTGGCATATGACCCGTTTACATATCCGCTAGTTCTTGCGGACAATGCACTCCGACAATACTAGCACGATATTAGCACAATGTAAAGAGTAATTGTCTCCGCTAATAAGAGTTTACATTATGCTAATTTAGTGCTAGAATTGTCGGATAATGCATTGTCCTCTAGAACTAGAGAATATTATTCGGCTGGTCGTAACGTTTTGATGCATCTATGCAGAATTTGTGATGTTAAGGTGAATATAGAATGAAGCCCGTGGTGAAACGGGCCAATAAAACATAAAACTTATAATTTGTGTCGTAACAACATCTCAATCTACAAAACATATTGTATCGGCATAATGTTTTAATCGGTTGCAACTGCTCAATAAATAATATTCCTTTTTATAGTCATTGAGCACAATTTGCTTATTTATAAATTAACCGCCAATTCATGCCCTGAAGAATGCCTTTCCAACAGGCAACATGCTACACGCAGATGAAATTACTCTTTTTCTCTCTGTTTACTCACATTCGCCATGCGCTGAAAATTGTCTCTCACTAAACACGGAGACAGCTACCTATCTCTTATTCTCTCTGTTTACATTTCGTTTGACAGAAGATACTCGATTGAACTTGTACAGCACCGGTGTTTTTATGTGATATCTGTTGGCATAGTGTTGCGTGAATAGAAAGATGATGCATTGTAGCGAAAAATTTGTCGAATAGCGGAAAATTCTGAAGATTCTGGAAATTCCTGGTGAGATCTATCCATGTACCTTCATTATCTTTCGAATGTATTATTGTAAAACAGTAAGTAAAACATCTGCAATTATTATAAAATACTTAAATGTTGGTGATATCAAGGGCATCCAATTTAATGTATGTAGGCTGGGAGAGAGGAATTGCCAACTCCCTAGAATAATGTACTGCTGATAAAGGAATTGCTCATCCCCTCATTGTGACATCCTCCAAATTTGTATATGATACAGTGTGAAGGGTTTCGAGATTATTAGCATTGATACTCAAAATGTATTATCATATTCCCTTAATTAATATCTTTTAGACACATTATATGCTGGATCTGTCACAATATTATACAACAAAGTCAACTTTAAATAAAACAATTATTATTAATCCTATTTCAGAAATATGCTGGCGAATGCGAGAAAGTAAAAATTTGTATCGAGTGCGGCCGGGCATTAGAGTTTTGTTCTGCTTTGTGCGAGGGAGTAAATTAATCAGAAGGCTAACATTTGTATTGTGTCCGGTCGTCTTTTCTTTAGTAAGCAGGACGATCAGCCGGTCATCGAATCTATGTTCTGCTTTGTGCGGGTGAGCAAATTAATCAGAAATTAAAAACTTGTATCGAGTGCGGTCGTGTTGTTTTTAGTAAACAGAACGATCGGCCGGTCATCGAAATTTTGTTCTGCTTTGTGTAACCTAATCAGAAAGTATAGATTTGTATCGATTCCGGTCGTGTTTTCTTCAATAAGCAGAACGATCGGCCGGTCATCGAGAATTTGTTCTGCTTAGTGCGGTAGATATTTAAAATAATTAGTGCTCGTTCGAATGTATTAAAATCAATCAAACTACACGAATACACGGCATACCGTTTACCAACACGAACCCTGCCACAATTCCTACACCATATATCCAACATCCCAGTGATTTCTTGTGGAAGTGCAGATGACTCGTCGGCTTCTATCAAAGCGAGTATCATGTCAACATTCTCCTAGCTATTCCTTAATTGACCTGCATTCGGACACGGCCGGCGCTGGTATTGCTTTTTTTTGGGTCACCACTTCTTATACATTGAAGATGATGTTAGTCCCAAACTTCATCTGTTGATTCTCTGTGTAACTACAGCTGACCTGGTAATAAGCAACCGTGGGCGGTCAATCATGCTCATGTTCATGCTCATGCTCAAATTTTCATGGTAGGAAATCATTCGATGTTGAATAATGTTGATTATGAAAAATCGATGAAAGACCCGTTTTAATTTTTGTATTTTGGTTGTCTGATATTCCTCCGCATTTTCAACTCATCGGGGCAACTAGAAATTCGTGAACGATTTAAAACGTCACCCTCGCAATAAAAAATAATACTTTCTCCAGAATTCAACATGGTCCGTAAATAGGGACACGGCAGGTATTTTCGTCTGTTCGTCATAGTCTCGAAAACCAATAAAAAAGAAGCTTTTTTGTAAAACTCATACGTACCAAATCGTAAGCTCAGGAGAAACGTTCTGCTATAGTGGAGTTCTAGCAAATGTGCGTTGCTTTCGTTGGTTTTAACCCCTACGACGATGGACGGAAATACCTGCCGTGTCCCTACATTTAGAAAACATATTTTTTTTAAAAACATGCAATAATAAATTTCCACCCATTCCGTCATAAATGCAACAATCTTCATTAGAATGAAAAGAGGTCTTGTTCAAACTGCAGTTTTGAGATTCTTTATCTACTGAGCACTGACTCTCAGAAAAATAAAACATAGAGTATGTAGACATTTCGTTAACTCCACCTTTTACTTCTCCAGCTGCCTATTTCTCCAATCGAAGAGTTTATTAGAGATATGCTGGCTAATTAATAAACAACCGAATTGATCAAGTGCACAATATACAAGTGAACCAATTAATAAACCATCCTAAATAGTAATCCGAGTGGTTATCAGTAGAAGGAAATCAATTTGATTAATTTTCAGCGTAGTGTGTTCTCCAGAATTTGGTCTCTGAAAATACGCATGCAATTTTTTTGTACACTGACCTTATTTGCATAAGAGTCCCATGTCATTTTCTCCGACTTGAGTAATTTGCCGTTGAATTTTCCAAACTTGTTTTACATGGAGAAATACAAAAAAAATAATAAATTGAAAAAAAATGGGATTTGTTCTCAAATCTGTAGAACAAAGCCTACTATTTTATAAGTTTATCTTAAACAGGAGCCAATTTTAAGCTAATTTTTGAAAGCAAATCAATACTGTCAAAAACTTACATGGGACTCTTATACGAATCCTAGCAGTATTATATTCACCTTTACAACCTCGGGCTTCTTGAGTCTCACTGAGTACATACATTTTGTTATTAATACGGCAAAATTAGCTTAAGTCTGTATATAACGCAGTGTTTCAACTTGCCCCGATACGCGGGGCAAGTTGAAACTATGCATATAAAAAAATAATTCAAATATACAAAATATTTATAAAAAAGTTTTTTGAGGTTGCTTTTTTTGTATAATCTTTGGCCCGAACTAGCAAACACCGCAAACGGATTCAAAATATACCAAAGGGTGATTTTTTTTACAGCACTTCGAATTTCAACTTTGAAAAACCGTTTCAACTTGCCCCGGTGTACCTTATGTCTTTTTATATCTGAGATGCAAATGTTCATCCCTATTACTTCACATCCAACTTGATCTTGAGTAATTAATTTCACAGCAGGGTGTGAGCTACGGTCGTGCCACTTCCTTTTGCACTTACGTTATTCGTCGTTATCAAACCGGTGCTGTAATTCTTACACTCTTCTTTTGGCTACTAATCGAATGAACTGGGTCCTAAAAATTAGCATCAATTAATTTCAAGCAAGCATAAGCAGCTTCCTATCCGTAAATCAAATTCGTTCGGTTCGCTATCAGTACCGGATGTAGATACCAGACCTATTATATCGAACATATTATCGATACGCAAACCACTTCAGACATTTAACGATTTACGGATATAGATCGTAAAACCTAAATTAAAGAACTGGTGACGCAAATTCAGGAAAAAGAGTCTGCTGGGTGTAAAATGTTCGATTGGGTCATTGTACAAAGCTATTGGAGAATTAACCGCTTTGAAGGTTAACTTCTCTTAGTTATGCGACAATCATTTCATGAGTAAATCCCACCAGAATTACGTCAAACCGGGAACTGAATCTGAATGATAATTATTTTTTTCTAATTGTGTATGTATGAATGCATGGGTGGTGTTGAAAAACAGTGTCAAGATCAACATATTTTACGAAACTTGTCACGATGCATCTGGAAATTAGCAGCCGAATTTACACCTCCAGTGAAAGACAATGGCAATATTGACAATTCCATGGCAAACCAACGCAGCCTAACCTGTTTTTACAATTTGATCACAATAACTTTGCTATGTAATATTTGATTGTGACATTCTTATCTTTGTTTATACATAAACCCTATAGGTGACAGTTGCTGCGCCCATCCACTTTAGCCGGACTTTGTCAGTCAACTACTGAATCTCAGCTTGCGCAAACTGGGTATAGGATTTTTAAATTTACGTAGAGATAAAAGATCGAATTTAGGGAAAATATATCAATCAAACTAGATATTTTAGCGATCGCGATCGCTGAGGGCTGGTAGAGTGTCAAAAATGATTGGCCTACCCGATCGCAGACCGCAACGGATGGAAAACTAAACATGTTTGTCGCTTTGGCTGTTTAATCGCGTGTTTGCGTGTTCCAGCTTGGCCGTGAATTCATGGGGTCACGCTTTAGGAATGACAGTTGCCGCAAGCAGCAGCCATAACAGCGATTTTATTATCGGGGTCTGATCCGCCGGTCCAGGTCAGGATCGCGTAGGATGAGTGGTTTCGATTGAACTCGTGACATGATTTGGTGGTTCGAAGATTGCCGAGGTGTATGAAAAAAAATGCGATCTGTAGCAGGCCTATGCTTGAAACCGTGAAATTAGTTTTTTGTTGTTCGAAAATAGTAACACTGAACTGGGTTATTGATCGTATTGGTGCACATAATCAATCAATCAATCAATCATGAACATTTTCAGTAACAATGAAGTTAGGGTGATAGAAAATGAAGTAGTCCTAAAAATCAAGTAAACATGCACAGAACATCGTACCATTTCAACAATTCACATAAATTTCGGGAATACCATAATTGAAAGTAACTCCATGAATTTTAATTAACTTTAAATATTGTAACAAATATTCTGGGAATTCTAATTGGTCCCACCGGCATTATTTCAGAAATCCCACCGAAAAGCAAACAGCTGACGAAATCACTACATTTGCTATCTCGTGAGGCCAACTGATCTTTCACTTAGACCGTGTGCTCACTCAACGATGGTTCGCAACAACATCGCATCGCGAAAGGAAACTTGTCATCCTAAACTGCCTAAATCTGTCGACAATAAACCAATGCTCACACCTTCCAGTTGCGATTGTTGGGCTGATGGTGGTGGGTCACCTACCTCGGTTCGGAGGCGCCCAATCGATCCGTTGATCCAGCATAAAGCAAACCAGTTTCCATTTTCACGGATGATTGGATGTCGTGTCCGACGAACTCGCCTTTCTTAGATAACAAGTTGTCTAGCCCACTCTCTGGCCGCTGCTGCTGCAGAGGTCTCGGGTGCAGTTGACACCAATGCATATGTTTAATCGGGGATGCTCCAGATAACGTTCGACCTAGCGGAGTAGAGTTGCATCCGCGCCAAGGTCGACTGCTCGATTCGATTTGGCTATGCTTTGGATCTCGCCGATTTGGATGTGTGATGTTGACGTGATGGGACTGGTTTTTTGGAGTTAATTCACCAAGGCGTTGTCGTCATCCAATCGGCAATGGTGACTTGACGGCGATGGTTTGAGAATAGGTTCAAGGTCGAACCTGGGCGACTCATCTTTCGGCATAGTCGAAGCACATCGACTCGTAGTGGTTAACATCGGTGATTTAGATAGTCTTTCAAAACAAACGATTAGGTGTTACTTTTAAGGCGATGAATGCTGTCAACAGAATCATTCAATGGGATACGAATGACCTGCGTGGTTGATGGCACGGTTGTGACATGTCGGTCGAGAACTCGATATCAATGTGTCAATCAAATCGATATTAATTTAAAATATTAACAAGCTTCACTAAATTGTGCGCTTATTAACATACTCTGAATATGTGCATGGAAATAAACTCGAAATTATTAAATATTTTTCTCTTTGTGTGAGCTTCGAACAGAGCACTCTGTATCGGCTGTGAACATCGTTTAAGAAATATGGAGATGAAGAAATTGGTATTGAGTCTGAATTTATGAGATCCAGGTGTTGAATGAATAGTCAGATAATTTCCAAACGTTAATTTGTGATACTCATATATTGAATATGTATTCCTGAACAAATCGATAATGATGCCTGCATGACTTCACCAAGATTAGGTATGGTGTGCAGTTTAACGCCATATTCATCAGAACTAAATCTTATGTTGGTGTTATGTATGTTATGTGCACTGTGGTGTGCTTGCCTGCTGTTGATCTGATAACGACGTTCGAAGTCAATTTATGTCCTTGTATCGAAAGGTTCGATTTAAAGCCAATGCGAAGTTCAATAATTCCAACAAGGAATTTCCAAACGTTTTCTGAAGAATAGTTTGATAGTTTACTAAAGAAATTCTCGGAAGAAGCTGAAAAGAAATTCATAAAGGAATTTCAGAAGAAAAAAAAATCCTGATAGAGTTTTTGGAGGAATGCTTGCAGAAAATTCTAAACAAATTCCTCAAGGAATTCCTTTAATGTATTTCCGAAAAAATCCTGTTTGAAATTCCGCAGAAATTCCTGTCGCTGTCGTGATAATTCGGGAGGCTATACCTACTTCATAATAAATTTCTTTTAAAGAGCTCCAAACGCGGGGAGTACTGGCTCTGATTAATGCATTTCAACTTGTTTTACACAGCTGTGCGGTCTTCAAGTCAAAATGAGCGAGAACAAAGCGAGAATCAACACTTCTCTGTGGGTGCTGCCTATCCGATTCTGTTTTTTTCGCACTTGTATACAAGTTTGACAAATTTGTTATCATGGCTTGTTATGATTCGGAACCGCTTTTGCCTTTCTTTTATCGTTGTTCATTATCTATCGAGAGCGATTTCTGCAAACTCTGCTCGTTGGAATTATCAGAGGAATTCGTGAAAATTTTTTTGGAGGTATTCTAAAAGGAAGTCCCGGAAGAAGTGCTTGAATTTTTTGGAATAGATAACAGAGATGTGCTATAACCTATCAAAGAAGTTATCGAAGCAATTTTCGAAGCAATCTCGAAAATATTAATATTCGAGTAATGTTCTGATGAATAGTTAACTAAAGTTATCCCAAAAAATGGGGAGTATACACTATCCTTTCAAACCTGTCACATTGGCAACCCTTTTACCAAAAACGACTCTCTGCCAAAGAACCTAAGCTCCCAGATTTCAATAAAAATTCCGCGTGAACTCATGGAAAGTATATACTTTTATACTCGGCTTGCAGTGGGCGAGTGACTGCATCATAAATTCCTTCCCATCTCCGATAGACCATGACGACGTAGCCAGCGCCGTTCTTGATCATTCAAAATATTTAGTAGGGCTCCCGGACTGTGTACAATGAGGTTCTAAATCATATCCCATGCTCCAACCATTGGTTCCCTGTGCAATTACGATTGTTCTGTTCACTCACGGAGTAGCAACAACGAAATGTACGGTCATCATGCTCATGCTTATGCTACATTCAGTAAAATAGGATTGTTATCAAGTACTTATCTTAAAGTTCCACCCTTCCACTTTCTAATGGAAACAATTAATCTATTGAAATATTTTCATTTATGTCCTATTATAAATACTTTCAAGATCAAACGGGAAAGGGTCGTTTGAGTGTAAGTCATTAAACATTGGTCCGAAAGACATCTGGCCCTCCTTAGCCTAGCAGTAAGACGCGCGGCTACAAAGCCAGATCATGCTGAGGGTGGCTGGATTCGATTCCCGGTACCGGTGTAGACATTGTCTCGATTTCCCTGGCCATAAAAGTATCATCGTGTAAGCCTCATGATATAAGAATATGCGGTATTTCGAAAAACTTCGTTTCAGGTGACTCGAAATTTCAAAAATTTCATGGAATTTGTGCATGGCGAAATCTGATTTCTTGATTTCGTTTCGTTTTATAAAATCAATAAAATTTCTCTAGAAAAAACTAGCTTCTAACGAAATTTAACGGAATTCCGCGGAATTTCGAAACAAATTTAAACTTAAAACATACTTTGTATTATCAAAAATTTTGGCTGCACCGCTAAACAAAATCATGAAGCTGTTTTCAAATCTTTATGTCCATGAAAACGCTCTTAATATTATAATGTCTGTAATGAATTTGCAAAAAAAATCAGAACGGGTTGAACGATCATTAAAATTGCTTAAGGTTTTCTACTCATGATTGTTTTCAGCTCATACTGACCAAAACCGCTGTTTCTTGCACGCAATTGAAGTCGGTTAATGATGAAAATTTGGCATCAATTTTTGCATGTCTCATACGCAATTTTTGCAGTGTCTCATAGCTCAGTTCGTCGAGCTGATTATATATAAGACTATGGATCTTCGAGCCTCATAAAAAGGTTTGAATTTGGAAGGTCTTTTGGTACATCTTTTTATATGAGGAGAGATGAATTATTTCTTCATACCTGCCATAAAAACTTTAAGATCACATTTATGAAATACACATCTTTGTGCATTTTAGAAAGATACGCAGGATTGTGCACAGGAATGTACTGCCGCTAACCGCAAGTCGAGCACATATGTATATGGACGCCATATACAGATGTGCCGTTTCGTTTTGTAAAATTTCAAATTGAATGCACTTTGATTTCGCAACGTTTCGAAGTCTCGAAAGTAAATCTATATTTCGTTTCGTTCCGTTTCGAATCAACATACCTACACATTTTAAATTTTGTATCGTTTCGTTTGGAAAAAGTGTGTTATCGCATACGCTTATCATTATATGCATTGCATTCATTCATTCATTCATTTGAAATGAAAAAATGGTACATTCGCAGCAAATAATTTTGAAAATTCAACGACGTGTTGAATTGTGGCTAATCACATCAAACGAAATAATATTCGATATTCAATAAAAATTGACTGAATTTTACAAGCAAGCACAGTTTATTTTATGTTTTTTTCAATTTAAAAGAACAGTGAGATCGATTGAATGTTACGTTTATTCTCATGCATCAAATATGTGCATGAAAATACATTCAAAGCCACAACATATTTTTATCTGTGTTGGCTTAGCAGTCTCGTAGTTAATAACTATGGAATAATAACTGTGCACTGTCTCAATGGGGGATATAATGACATTAAGAAGAAGAAGACATCATTTATCCGAATGAAAGCTTGCTCGAAACAGTGTATTGAGCCACAAACTAGTTAACCGAATAAGAAGTTTGGCCGAAGAAACCGTTTGGCCTGTTTGTCTGGCTTACGGTCGAACATACGGTAGAAAAGTCTTTTGGCCACAAATGATATCTGACTGAACAGGTCATTTGGCCGAAAATGCCATTTGGCCGAAATAAAAAAAAAATGTCAATGTCAATTGATCGAAAATCTCGTTTGGTCGTAACATGTTTGACAAAAAAGTTACAAAGCAGCTCGTTTTAGAATAGGCTATTGCAGCAGAACATGTTTGTTGGGAATAGTCACCTTCAAATACCATTTGACAGCAGATCTCGTTTTGATCAGCTTCGAAGCTATAAATTGATTAATGTATTATTCTTACAATTATTCACCATATAAATTCACGTCTTAAATCTTACTTTCTAGTATTGAATTCTACCGGACCTTTCTTCTCAACATATTACACCCGATTCTTTTTTTACACGGATTATTTTCACACGGATTTTTTTTACACGGCTTTTTTTACACGGATTCTTGAAATAACACGGATTTTTTTTTTGCACGGTTTCTCGAAATAGCACGGATTTTTTTTACACGGATTCTCGAAATAACACGGATTATTTTTACACGGATTTTTTTAACACGGCACGCATCCCCCGTGTAAAAAAAGAATCGGGTGTATTAACTTCACATCTTTCAGTGTTGCCAGTTTCACCAATGATTCGTTGAATCTTCTTAACAATGTTGATTGGTCGAAAAAATCGATAGGGTGTTTAGGACCAGTCCAGATAATAAAAAAAATATTGCAAAGCAAATGTGCAAACATCGGAAAGAGTATACAGTGTTGTGTACTTTTTTTGTTCACTTTGGAGCATGGTTTTCAGTTGACAATTGCTAGCGATAGACCTCAGACCTTATTTCATAATGATATCAGAACGTGAGAACATTCTCGTCGAAGACCTTAGTGTTTTGCCCATTCGTCCAGAGGCGGCAAAGGGTCAAAAGTTGTTATGCGATAACACTGTCGATTAGGGTGGCTCAAATTAGTATGGGAAAAACTTTGTTCAATTTTTTTGATGGGCCGCCGTCTTATTCGGTTCTATTTGATGCCCTGATGCTCTGGACAAAACTTCAGTCAAATCGGTCAACGTTTGGGTAGTGCTAAACTCGTTGGAAGTTTATATGGAAAAATGTATGCAGAAACATCCAAAAACAGTAAATTGCAGCTGGACTACACAACTTACGATGAAGAACTATGAAATTCATTCAGATCTTGGAGAATTTAATACAGAATGTTATACAGAAAACCGCGAGAAGATTCGAGTTTGCCCGGCTAAGTTATTAGCATTTCTCTGCAGTGGGGTTTGAGCAAATTTCGTTTCTTTTACCATTGAAAAGAAATAAATTCACCCCTACAACACTCCAGTACAATGCTAATATCTTTGCGTAATAAACTCTAATCTTCTCGCGGTTTTCAGCATAACATTCCGTATTTTATTTTACAAGAACTGAATGAGTATCATGGTTCTTGATCGTAAATTGTGCCGTCCAACTGCAAATCACTGTTTTTGGATGTTTCTGCATACATTTTTTCATATAAACTTCCAACGAGTTTAGCACTGCCCAAACGTTGACCGATTTGGCTGAAATTTTGTCCAAAGCATCAGGGCATCAAATAGAACCGAATAAGAGGGCGGCCCATCAAAAAATTTGAAAAAGTGTTTTTTGAGCCACCCTACTGTCGATACAGTTCCACAATATTCGGAATAGAGTGCTGATGGTAGAATTATCCAGTCCGGAATACTAAGAAAGGAACATTTTGAAATAATTCATTTTCCACGATTGGAATGGTTCCAATATTTCAATATACGTAGATGATGTTGCCGTTACTGTCCGTTAGAGTGGGGAGTCATAGTCAATTTTTCAAATCAATGGTTTTTCGAAACCAATTTGGGCCCGATTGGTTGCTTCCACGCTTTCCGCATCGCGTTTGAAGTTTGTATGGAAATTAGTATGGGAAAACGTATATTTTGGCATTTTTACCTCTAGAGGTTTTAGTTCATCGTAACGCACGTGGGATTATAACGTTAAAGTATATCCCGAAGGATGCCGAAAAACTTTGCTGAAGAAGGTACGTTGCTGGAACGTCCACGAAAAAAGTTATAACGCTACGAAGATTGGTTGTTAAGACAATATGCGACAAATAGTTTATTCTGCCAGCACTGACGAACAACAATATTTTAACTTGGTGTTATTTCGAAATAATTGAACTTATGGGGCTTTGGAGCTAATGAGAGTTATTCGGAATCATTTCACAAAGTAAAAATTCCGACAAGAAGGAAGTTGGGGTTTGCTCTCTGACAACCATAAGTTGTCCGGTAGTGCTGGCAGAAACATTGATTTCTTGCATATGGTTTGAACTAGAGTCCTACAAGAAGAGTAACGTCATGTGCCACGTTTGACAGGTCTCCTGCTCGTTTGGAACGCGCATTTGTATGGAACTGACAGACGATTCTGTTCCAATTCTGACACTTGACGACACTGTTATTATAGTCACTGTAGTTTGAACAATCAATTTTCGAAACGTAATAACATTTTTTGTGGACCTTCCAGCTACGTACCTTCTTCGGCAAAGTGTTTCGGCATCCTTCAAACTAAATGCTCACATATCGAGTCACGTGATTGGCGATAAATTGAAGCCAATAAGAGCAAAACTGTAAAAAAGAACGTTTTCCCATACTAATCTCCATATAAATTTAAAATGCGATGCGGAAAGCGACGCAACCAATCGAGCCCATATTTTGCACAGTGGATTGGGGTCCCAAAAAGATTAAGAAAAACCTTGATCTCACTTGATTGGATGAAGTTTGCGTTTTTCCATACAACTGCGCCCCATTCTATTGTCCGTGTACACGACCTGCACGACCTATCACATATTACAGTGAATACACAAATGGAAGAAAGTTATTGAGATTTCCATCGGAAGTGAGAAAGCAAGCGAGGAATGATGCAAGAAGTGAGACTTTTCACATATCACTTCTCATAGTTAAAAATGAATCTATACCATTTCGTCGAAAAACGTTTCGTCGAATGACATTTAGTCGAAAAGGCATAGAAGGTCGAACGGGATAAAAGGTCGAAAGGGACAAAAGGTCGAACAGAACAAAAGGTTTATCAAGAACAAGTTGATAACAATTTGGTGTATTCTAAAAAAAATATGAAATGCATTTAACTTCAAGCAAAAATAACGCACTCATCTAATCAATCAAAGTTGAAGAATGAGTCATTTTCAAAGGAGTAATTACTATAAGACAATATTATGAATATCTAGATAGTTCTGGAAGAGATAAAAAAGATTGTTAATAAGAAATGAATAAAGCTTTTATTTCGCGAGACAGAGTTGCCCTACACAGTTAGCAAAAACTCTGCTCTTTTGTTTTTACAATTTTTAACAATTAAATAAAATTCATCCAATGAGTGCCAATATAGAGTTTTATTTAATTGTTAAAAATTGTAAAAACAAAAGAGCAGAGTTTTTGCCAACTGTGTAGGGCAACTCTGGTGCAAGATTGATTTTCTCCGTTTCAGTTTCTTGTCAATTTCAAATTTATGTCCCTTTCGACCTTTTGTCCCGTTCGACCTTGGGTCCTGTTCGATGTTTTGTCCTTTCGACATTTTGTCCCTTTCGACCTTTAGTCCTTTTCGACCATTTGTCCCTTCGACCTTTTATCTTTCGACATTTTGTCCTTTCGACCTTTTAGCTTTCAACCTTTTGTCCCTAACCCAGCTGAGAGCATAGCAGTGAATCAAGCGTGAGAAGTGAAAAGTAAGATGTGGGAACTGAGAAATGAAAAGTGAAAGGGGTGAGTGAGAAGTGAGATGTGAGATGTAAAATGTGAAATTTGAAAACTAGAAAATTAATCCTTATGCCTTCTTTCTTTTTTGACGTTAGCTACGTCTAAGGGGAAGACTCGGATAGGGTAGGATAGGGTGTAAAACGGAAATTTCCAAATTCGAGACCGTCACGAAATTAGGATAGATTTCAACCGTAATAACGTATATATCTTTCAATGGATTTTTCCCGCGAGACTCTAACTTTGGTTTTTTCCTGTTGGTGTATGAAAATTAAATCGGTTTCAAGATGCACTTAATTCAAAGCGCAAAACATAATCGCTTGTCAACTGCACAAACCTGCCGTCGGTAGTAGGACCCCAAGCACGTGTCGGAGGGAGACGATGGAATAAATTTATTCGCATTATGATGACTGAAGAAAATTCTATAGCGTCAGTATTGGTGGTTGCAACTGATTTTTTTTTCACTCTGCCGATTCTGTCCTGGAGAAAGTGAAGTTTTTAAGCAAGATTTTGACTTTGGTTTTGTCGCTATGAGTGATTGTAAATACACATTATTGAAGATAAATCGGTTCTTTGGAAAATCGCCATTTGTGCTAGACGAAGTTATTCCGAAAGGAAATCTGTCCACAATCCCTTGGCGACGGCAGACTGTTCAGTCGTAACGATGCCGTTGGTAGTGGAATCATAAGCGCGCTTCGGAGGAAGACACTGAATGAACTTTTTATTGGCATGGATGGGAGGCGTTTCAGTGGTAAATTATTGCTTCGGCTGTCATCGGCAAAACGTGGTATTTTCCAGGCAAGATTCTGTCTATTGTTGACGTTGCAGCAGTTCGCCGATGACCGCTGCCGATGCCGATGCAGGGATCGCTCTTTGCGACATCTCGAACACAATGGCTCGCGCGCATGGGAAAGCACCTTTCTTGTAATCAATGAAGTAATCCCATTAGTCCCGCCTCTTTGTTATCGGTATGAGTGCAAATATTATTTGCAACCTTAACACTCTTCAAAGGGGCGTGACTACAGGTTTTGAATTATTAATTACATGGAAGCTGCTTTCCCACGCACGCGAGCCATTTCGTTCGAAATATCGCGGAAGGTGTAGAGCGGTCCCAGCATCGGCATCGGTGCGCGTCATTTTGTCGAGATTTCATGAAGGGCGTCCCCAGAGGCGAGCCATCAGCATCAGTGGTGGTCGTCGGCGTTCCTGCTGCAGGAAATTCGTTACCATCGGTGGCGTGGGTAGCGTTCTCAACGGAAAGTTGCGTCAGAGAAGTCAACATGATGGAAATCAGCTTGTGGTCATCGGCGTCAGCAGCACTCGAGTGCAATTTTCTCGCAAGACTCGGACTCTTGGTTGGCTGCTGTTGGGCCGCATGGTCGAAGATCAAAAGGTTCTTTTAAGGACATTATATTTTACATGAGAGGAAGTGGGTTTGACTGAGAGTAAATTCGTTTGAAAAATCAAAATCATCGATGGGACGCAACTGTTCTTTTGTGGGAAATCATCCTGTTGTCATTGTCAGCAACAAGTAAAATTTTCTCGCGAGCTTCGGGCATTCGTTTGGTTGCTCTTATTTGTAAATTTGTACAAAGTGCTAAACACAACATAACATTCAATCTTAAAGTTGGTGTCTGTAGCATCATAGTCGTACAAATAGAAGAAGCTTAGTGTCGGAATCGGAATCACAAGCGTGCTGGAGTAAGTATATTCATATAAATGGTTAACTGATAATGTGATCGCATTTTGACTTAAACTATGTCTAAGGGAAAAGTGTAAAATTAAAAATTTCAACATTTGGGTCCGTCGCGAAACCATGAACGTTAATTACGCCTTTCTCTTTTGATGGATTTTGGAGACTTAAATCTCAAACGCATCGGAAACTCTCCACCAATTTGGAAATTTAATTGAAGCTTTTGATTATCAACGTTGAGCTAGTGGAAATTGCAATTCTTTCCAAACCCAGTAAAAATTCAAAACCAATCAATCCAATTCTGCATCCCCAACACGAACATCAGTTTGATATGAGTTATGGTCATTTTCGCACATCGCTTGATTTCTCTATGCATAAAAAGACTCGGGCACGCGCGTCATTTTCGTTCGAGAATTCTCGGAGAGCGGACGCGGTGCTCCATTCGTAGCCCTGAGCCAGCATCGGAGGCGATTGTCGGGTGGAGAGTGGACCATGGCGTTGGGTAGCGATCTCAGCGACAGCTTCCCGCAGCGATAGCGATTTCACTTTTGCTGTTAGGGATTGGAATTGCGCATTATCGAAGTTTTATCGGTTCTTTTTGAATTCACAATTTTATACAAGATAATATTTACCCGAAACTAATTTTATTCTAAGTGCAGTTCAATCGTCAGTAGCGAAATCACGAGTGCGCTTTGACGCGTGGTCTTTGCAAAAACATTTGTGCGTCTTCAGTGATTTGACGGTAATTATCCTCATTTCTGAAATTTTAATGGTTAAATACAGTGACAAATTGAAATTTAGAAATACGCAAGTTTAGTTAAGCTCATTTAGTAGATTTTTCGAAAAACTCGAAAAACAACAATGAATTGAATTTAAACAAACAAAACTAAATTTCTCATATTATACAAAACTCGAGAATTCAATAAATTTGTCTTAATTACATAAATATATCAGTTCCTTTTAAAATGTAAATTTCATAAGAAATCCACAGAGTAATTTTGTAATACTCATGCATAATGCCGCTAGATTCTTCATTTCACCAAACTGTTTCACGTAGTTTACATCGGGCGGTCGTGTCTTGTACACAACCCTTATGATTTTTCTTCTGATAAGTTACGGACAACACGTAAGTACTATTTTGTCCCCGACAATTACCTAGCGTAAAGTAACCAGACGTTTCGGATTGTGCGGGACAGCCCCGGATTTAGCCTACCTGTCCTGCATTACCAGGTGTCCCGGAAAACGTCCCGCATTCCATGATAAATCCTTAAAGTTTGGGAAATCTATGGAATCATTAGGAAATAGGATGTTTAGAAAATCTGTAGAAGACCGAACTATTCTGAAGAAAAAGGAAGAACTTACGCAATCTAGAGGGTTTACTGAACTTGGAGAATAAAATTTTAATGAAGAATGTGGGAATATTAAGAATTTTTATTATCAACAAAATTAAAAATGTTTAGAGATATTCACTTAAAACACTCAATACCCTTCACTTAACAAACATTTCTCTTCTTCTTCAATGGCTCTACACTCCAACTAGAACTTGGCTGGCTTAGCATCCTTAACAAAAACCACACCTTGATCAATTGCTCCAAAAATCAGTTACTGTGTGGCCTCGTGCCATCGGAAAAAGACCAGCCGAATACGCTAGATTAAAGTGACCAGATTTTTCTTGGTCCAATCCGGGACGCCATATGCATTATATACTTTGAAAGCGTATCAAATCGTTATTGTGATTTTTCTCCTATCAACCTACAACATCCAGTATGATGCTATTCGCTCGATTTCATAGAAACAAACTCCCAAAAATCTAAGTTAGTTAAATTAGTTAAGTTAGTTTTGTTAGAATTGTATGAATTAATGCTATTTTTAGCATTTCCTTTATGAACAATGATTTTCGTGGAAATTTATACACCAAGACAGTTCGATAGATTTTTTTATTTCTTTCTTTGACCAGAATGCTGGACAATAACCTGGAGAAAAGGCCTCTCGATAGTGATCCGAATATGATGAATCGATTAGTAGGACTGCGGCTGGTGACCATATACTGAACAGATTGGAAAAGTCTTTAAGCGCAGTGGCGGGGTACATACCCCTTTGATCAAATTCTCAACAAATAAATGAAAGCATGTCTTGCTATTCAATGTTTTAGTAGTCATATTCAGAATCTACTTGAAGTATTTCATATAAATTTACGTAAAAGTCCTGATTATTTCAAAAAGGTATTGTATACGGAACAAAATTGTATGTTCAAGTCATTTCAATAATTTGTCCACGATTTTTCCAAGACATATAGCAAAAGGGGCCCTCCTTAGCCGTGCGGTAAGACGCGCGGCTGCAAAGCAACACCATGCTGAGGGTGGCTTCCGGTGCCGGTCTAGGCAATTTTTGGATTGGAAATTGTCTCGACTTCCCTGGGCATAAAAGTATCATCGTGCTAGCCTCATGATATACGAATGCAAAAATGGTAACCTGGCTAAGAAACCTTGCAGTTAATAACTGTGGAAGTGCCTAATGAACACTAAGCTGCGAGGCGGCACTGTCCCAGTGTGGGGATGTAATGCCAATAAGAAGAAGAAGAAGATATAGCAACATTGAAACTCTACAAGTTCGACATACTTCATGGATTGAAAGCTTGTTCCTGAAAAAAGTTCACGGCAAATAATACAATTGAATGTCAATAATATTTTAAAACATTGAGACGGGTACCATTAGACCAAACTATTGGGAAATTTGACCCACTAGGAATGGCCACCAACCTTCACTGATATCTGCGTCTTTCATCTTAACTAAACCAACCTACTTCATGAGACAAAACGACCAATGAATTCGGATTGATTGCACCAATTTAATGGTCATCGTTAACATTCTCTCTCATTTATAACAGGGAATGTGCCGCACAATACGATCGGGCCACCAGATGGGGTAAGCATGAGCCAATGTCTCAACTCTGTAAAGGAGATAATGTCGCGCGCCAATAACAAGCTGATCCGAGCCTTAAGCCCTGGGTTGTGGAGGGCTGTAAATCCCAATAAGTAGGCATTCGATGACGATGCGATGCGATGATGCTTGTGGCGCTTTCAACAACTGCGGCGGTCAGAAGGAAGCCGAGAAAAAATCTCCACTACCATTATTAAAGTCTTATCGATTGGCCTCATTTTTTTTCGCTGACTTTCCTTCTTCTTGAGAAGATAGGTACTGCGCACCACGGTTACGTAACGACTTAAACTGCCGCAGCCCCAGTATAGTGTGACAGAGTTCAAGTTACGTCATCGAGGCTTAAGTTCCTGTTTTGAAGTGAACTTTGTTGGGGGATTATACCTTCTGCGAGAGACACTCAATACCAATTAAAGGCTGTGACGGAGAAACGATATCGGATTTGGCACAACTGTAATTGAAGGAATGACATTTCAATTGTGCACTCATCTGCAATGATACCAGAAATGGTGTTGAGTTCAATTTTAGAGGAACTCAAATGTAGATCATTTCAGGGTATCTAAAGTTACGCTTTTGATAAAACTTGGGTTAAATAAGGTTGAGGGATTCATTAAATCAATGTTATTTTAAACTATAATTAAGCAGCTGGTGTCGAAAAAAGAACCTTTCCAATGAGTGATTTGAATGCTGATCCAACAGCTTCGATTAAAAACCCATAATTATTTGCAAAAACACCAAAGAGCTTCTGGAAATGGCTCAAGGGGCTCATTTCCATTATTATTTACTATCCTGAGGCAAAACTAATAAACTTCGCCACTTCGATGAACGGTCAAATTTAGAAGGTTAGAAGGACGCTTGAGGTTACCTTGAGAAAGCACCAAACGTGTTTTTACTATGATTTGCTTGAACTTCTCATCGTGTTTGGCCTTCACTAAGAAAATCTAGCAAATTTAGGACAGTTATGCCTGCAGCGGCACTGATGATGTCGATTAACTAACGTTTGTATTTGTAGATTTAGATACTAAATACTTCAAAGCAAGAACCTATTTTTGAATTATTTCCGTCATGTGACGATCAGCGTTGAATTATTAAGTGTTGTTGATTCACTACATCAGACAATATTTGTATAATCATTCAACAAACGCATTATGAAAGGTGAGATGCAAATTGTGCAGTTCAGCCTGTTAAATTAATCACTGCACCGCTCGTACATTTCAGTGACCTTCAGTTAGTTATATGCCGACAAAGTTCATTGCCATCATACCGTTGATGCGTATTATATGTTGTTATTTATTACACAGTTGCATCACAACAAATGATTAGTAATTGTTTTCACAATTAAAATTAATAGGTGGGAATAACTGAATGTTACTGGGGACCCAGCTGGAGGAAGCATGCTCGTGATTACAACTAATTTGTTTGCGTAACACATTTCAGTGGGAATATATTTAATGTAGGGTAGCTGTTTCGGTTCTTCGTAGATTCTATGGCTCTATATTCATCCCATAGGAAACGAAGAAATGAAAAGCAATTTGACTTGTTTATTATTATTTTTATGCGATTTTTCAGCAATGAGCATGTTAGCAAAAATCCCAACCAAGTAGATGCTTTATATCATTCTTATGGAATGAGATGAATTTGCCGCAATGAGTTGAAGATGGAAACAGTTCCCCTGCATGCGTGCCGACCCAATTCAAAATAAATGTATTTTGAACAATACACAGCATTAAATTGTTATAGCTTATATGACAAAAAGGCTCTATTTAATTCGACTTATTTTCCATCGCTTTGTAAAATTGCTGGTTGTATTACTATGGAACTTGTATTAAAGATTTCAGACAAGAGAAAGTTGGATGTTGGTCATCGGTCAGTTAGTGAAAGTGTAAACTTAGAAGAACAATCACAATTATGAACACGCGCTTTCATAAACTAACCACTGGCAGAGATAGGGGTACGTCACCCACCAAATTGGATATTTTCCGGGAATGAAAGCACACCCAGAAATGGAGCTATGATCGAGAAGAATACAACCCATGCGATTGCCCGAGGTGGGAGCCCCTACTGGAGTTGGTCCTGGGACGGAGGACAGAGCGAGCGGCCAGCGGCTAGAGGAAGAAGGGGGGCAACAGCGACCATCTATTCATCGGGCTCAGCCCGTACCGTCAAGGCAGAACGGAAAGGGCAGGATGCTTCACTGCACCTGCTGATGTTGCTGTGGTTGATCGACGCTGACTCTAGAAGACGTAGAGTACATGAACCGAGAAGTGCAGAGGGAACTAGGAGAGGAGGAGGAAGAGGGGGAGGCAAGACCGAGCGATACGTCGAGAAGGAGTTCCGTGAATGCATCAATCGCGAGTAACTGCCGCGATTCGATTGCACCCCCCGCTCGGCTCCAGGACCAACAGCAAAATTGCAACGACAGGAATTGAAGAACTTATTAGTCAATAATATGGCACAGCAGTTACACAGTTTCGTGGGACAGACCCCATGCCCCGACATCGGATATTCAAATTGCAGTATCTCTATCGGTTGACGAGTAAGCATTCTTAATCAGGATATTTTGCCACAGTACTTGGAAACCATGCAGAACATTGAAGTTTATCGTGTGATTGGCTGCAGTGTCTGCTGTAAAGACGGTGGGATTGCGTACGCGCCCACAAGGTGAGCGTGAAGGACGTGTACGCCCCAAAATACGAAAACCCGCGTGGATGCGACGTCTAGAGACCCGCATCGCCACACTGCGGTCAAAAATTGGTCGATTAGCACAGTACAAGCAGGGGAGTCGACACCTATGTACAGCGGTTGAGTGCTCTTGCTGAACGATTGTGACGTTGTGGAGAATGTTCGAAAAGGAAGGAGCAAAACCTAATGTTCAACATCAACGAAAGGGAGCTCTACAACCACATCCGAAACGACAAAGCTGACTTTGGCGAGGGCCTTCCGGAGATCGGAGAAGTCACGCAGTTTTGGTCCAATCTGTGTGAGAACCCAGTCATACACAACGGCGATGGATGGCAGAAGAAGAGCAATATTGTGGTGAAAATGGAGACATGACCGCTATCAACGTGACCGCCCAAGACATACGTGAGGCTACCCGGTAAACTAGGAATTGGGCTGCACCAGGAAACGATTTTGTGCATAATTTTATGTATAAAAAAACTCACAACTATCCACGGGCGGATGGCGGAATACTTAAACATGGTACTTTACTTGATAACCCCGGGCAGTTACTGGAATCCATCTCTATAGAGATAGAAAAGCCATAGTCTTGAGAACAATACAAAGCAAAACTATATATTAGGTACCGTCATTGGGGGTGACAATTCGCCAAATAGGGGCGAGATTGGCCCATGTTTTCAATAACTTAGAATGTCTTTATAATGGAATTAATGTATCTGAAGACAATTAAATTGTAATACATATAAGAGACCATTTTGGCCCAATCTTGAATTGACCTTTAAGCTTATATTTAGCATAGCATAGTTACGGTGTACTTCGTAGAGTGGACACGAGTGTTACTTATGTTTTTCGGAGCTACTTCTAACGGCGCTGCAGTCTTGGATTCCGACGTTTCGACTCTATTTTGAGACTTCTTCAAGGGGAGAATTCTACAAAATCGTTTGCCGTATAAAGGTACATATTCTGTTGGTGTCAATCAGTGCTTTAGTTGTAAAATTAAAGCTAGTTAGACGCTTATTTTTAGAAGTTAAGTTTATATATTAGGGCGTTTGTAAGGGTGTTTATAAGGGCGTATATTCAGCATCTGGAATAAATGTAGAAAAAATGGTACTTAAATAAGCATTTTTTACAATAATTCATTTTAATAGAGGCGTCTGTTTAAATGTTTGTTTAATGTTTTTTTTTAATTTGTTTAAATATCGAATAAAACATTTATTTTGTAGGGCTCATAGACATAAAGGTGGTAGAAACGGGAAATGGTTGCGGTGAACGGTGTATAGTGGACAATTGGTAGCGTTTAGATTCACTTGTTGAAGAACATTCTACGTCTTTCGAGATTCCTTAAATATGATCCGCTTTGCTGACATCCGTATAGCTTCTTAAGCCAACAAATACAATAATCAACAATAAATACAATAATCAGTAATGGCGTTGGCCATGTCCTTTAAAACAGTTATGAAAACAGAAGGGACTTAAGTGTGTGATATTCGCTATTTAGAGTTCGTGTTACCTTTGCGTCTCCATGAAAATCACAGGAGGCAACATTCTGTTTCACTAGTCTCCCGTGCGAAAATAACGATATTTGGATGGAATTTCAGTGAAATCAGTTCATTCAAGAAGGCGAGCGTTACAATGCCTTACGATTCAAAGCATACATCATTGAAAATTTCAAAACGTACACAATACGTTCATGTCGAAATTGTGGAATTAAAACGCAGGAATCTTCTCATTGATACACGCCAATCGAAGGATAAGACTTTGCTTCAGCTCAATGGAAATTCAACTCTGATCAGGCTTAATTAGGGGTGTCCAAAATATGTTGCACTATTCAAAACGAAGAATATTTTCATTTCAGAAAATTGCAATTCTCAACGATTTATCAACACTTGATGTCAATTTCAAATTTCTATTTCATAAATGAGACATGATGTGATATTCGCTTGTATCAAACGTGTCATCTGAGAGATAAAGCATATGGCGGTAAGCACTTCCTCTAGGGA
Organism: Armigeres subalbatus; assembly: GCF_024139115.2. Taxonomy (NCBI): domain Eukaryota; kingdom Metazoa; phylum Arthropoda; class Insecta; order Diptera; family Culicidae; genus Armigeres; species Armigeres subalbatus. The sequence continues at coordinate 288,153,218 of NC_085141.1, read as the reverse complement.
TCCAAAATCGGACATTTACCTTACACGGTGTCGGGCCATTTGGCCGAATAGTTGAAAATATATAATAGGTGAAAAGTGAATAATGAGAAGTTAGACTAAGGAATTCAAAGTGAAAAATGCGAAGGGAGAATTGAAAAGTGAGTAATTAAAAGTGAAAAGTGAGAGTATTTATGAAGTAAGGAGTGAAAAGTGAAAAGAAAGAAGTAAAAAGTTAGAAGTGGGAATTGAGAATTGAGAGATGAGAAGTTCCATGTGAAAGATGAGTAGTGAGGACTGGAAAAAGAGAAGTGAAAAGAGAGAAATAAGAAATAATAAATTCGATGCAAGAAGTGAAAAGTGAGAAGAAGAAAAAGTGGAGTGAGAAGTGAGGATTGAAATGTGAGAAATGAGAATTGTTAAGTGAGCTTTTTTCTGCCCTATTCCTTATTACTGCTTCTTTTTTTTCATTCTCCTTTCCCTTATTTCTTCTTCTTTCCACTTTTTTCCTCCCTTCTCCAACCTTCTTCCTTGGAAAGAAGTAAGAAGTAAAAAGTAAGAAGTGAGAAATGGGAATTGACAGAGAGAAGAGAAAAATGAAAAACGAAAAGTGAAAACTGAAAAGTAAAAGTGAGAAGAAGAAATTGAGAAGTAAGGAATAGAAAGTGAGAATTGAGAAGTGAGAAGTGAGAACTCATTCCTTATTTCTTCTTTCTTCTTCCTTCTTCCTCTTTTCTGCTCCCTTCGTCTTTCTGTCTTTCATACGAATTACCATTCCTTACTTCACACATTTTGCTTCTGTTTTCCTCACTTCTCACTTCCTGCTTCTAAGCTCGCAACTATCGCATCTCACTTCTCATTTGTTACTGCACACTTCTCACTACTAAGTACACTGGATTCTGTTTTTACACGATTTATATTTTCTCAATTTTCCACTTATCCTAAATGCTTAACGTATATTAATTATTATGTGATTTTTCTTTGATTTATTCCGGATTTTTTAATACATGTTGCGAAGAGTTTGGTGGAAAATTGAAGTCAAACGATCAAAAATACGAGCGAAAAAAAATCGTGTAAAAACAAAATCCTGTGTACTGATTACCAATAAAAATTACAATTACAATTAATCAGTACTCAGTTCTCACTATCCTGTACTCACTTCAAACATCTCATTTCTCACTTTTAACCAGAGCATAAAATATTCACCTTCACGAAGCAACTTCGGGCCGAATATTGACAAACGTCGCATGACTATTCAAAACATAGAATGACTTACTCAGTTTTCTTCTTCACATATTCATTCATTTGATTGGTACTGAGAATGGTCACTGCGTTTAAAGAAAACATAATTGGCCTTGATTATGTTGACTTTTGGCACTAAAATTGTCCCTCAGTTTAACGTCGGGGTCAGATCTATGTGGGTAATTGTTGAAATCATCATTTAAGTGTTGAATTTTACAGTAATTTATTGGCTTACGAAATCTGAATAAATACTCACTGATTGATATTTGATCGGTAATTGTCAATGTTCAGTCGAATATGAATATGTACGAAGTGAGGGTGACAAAGAAGGCCGATGGGCTTCACCAAGAATATTCGATTATTTAAAGCTCTGCTTTTAACTGTTCAATTCGAACATCTCACTTCTCCCTTCACTTAATAAGGAAACAATTTTAACTATTCGGCCAAATGGAGTTCGGCAAAATGACCTTTTCGGCCAAAAATGACCCTTTCGGCCAAATGTGTTCCCAATCTCGATACCTTCCGTACTAGATATCGACTAAGAGAGAGTTTACTGTATTTCCTATTTCCTTTTTGTTTACGTTTTTAAAATATTAAAAACTAAGCCCCCGGAGTCAAACGATGCTCTAAACAAGGAAGGTGATTGCCAGGCTAGAAGTGATCTCGTTATTACGCGACATACATCCCACCCTAACGCAAAAGTTGTTGCGAGAAGAGAAGAAAATAACTACGGATATACCGTTTTGACTCAAATCTCGAACATGACTCATATTCTGAACACTGACGCTTCAGCGCCAATAAACTAAAATTTTCATAGCCTTTTTTTACGGAGGACCAAGTTTACAAACGAATTCAATATCCTACTAGCAGAACCACGCGAATCCACTCTCATGAACTCAGACGAGCGCTCAAATCGTTATAATTGCCTTCGAGCAACCATATTGGAGGGGAAGGGGGAGGGGGCCAATATGCTTTATAGCTACATAAGCAAAGACTGCATTATTGTCTTAGCTGTAACGATTTTCATGGGTATTTATACCTCTTCCAACAGTTAGACAATAAAGTTGAAAAAAGTGGTGATATTTCGTTGCTGGAAAACTCATGAGGCAAAACGCCTTTTAGATGGCAGACGGAATAACTTACCATGATTTCCGTAACACGGTAGATCACTTTGACGTAGTGTGTTGCGGTGTAAGATGTACCAAACAGAGCCCTAGCTTAATCCATTTTCCTAGCTAGGGCAATGAGTTGTGGTAATTAAGGATTCATCGTATTTAGCCTCGCTACCAACAGCAGTCTCAGAAATAAAACATAATAAATGTTACCTTGCAGACAGTTGAAAGACTCGAATTCCTCTGGTTTGAAGCTAAACTGTATGCAGCGGAAGCAACTTTCAAGCAATTAGTTAAAAAACCTCGGTACCCGTCCCCAGGCTGAACTGACTGCTGGAAAAATCGAGTTAGGGGTTTAAATACGTACTAACTCTTCTTGAACTTGTGAACAATAGTAGTGACAGGAACACACGGAAGTTCTTATTACTGAATAAATTCTCTTGCTTGAAATGGTCTTGTAGACAGAGCTAAATCCCGGGTTTTAAGAGTTTTACTGGTGATATTCTAGAAGCAAGACAAGGATGTGGCTAGGGCTCCGATGCATGGCCAAAAACAGTATTACTGTTCTGTTATCTCAAGACAGGATTGATTTCCTATTGATAAGGGGCGCGCCTTCAATGGGAAAAAAAAAGATCCAAGCAGTCACAGCCGACGGACGTATATTTTTCTTCTGCTATGTCAATTTTAAACTTTTTAGAAATGGAAAGAAAACGAAAAATTCAAAAGTCCCATTGCCACCTAAAGTGTTTAATTTCCAGTGCCATAGTGATAATCAAGCCAAAGCCATCTTAAAGATATGAAGGAAGATATGAAGTGATCCATTCGGCGCTTTTAAGAAGCATTCGGAACAAACTGACAGGACGCATCTGGTGCATTGTTGCTGTATCTCGGGCGCATACGTTCGGCATCATTGATGACTGTTTCTTCAGGATTCTAGTTGCTGAGTTGCTGCATTCGAAAGCGTGTTTCGGGAGGATCAATGAGAATGCACTATTAATTTTGCTGAGCTGAACCTGAACTGCGGAAGCGACACCAGTAATCTTAACATCAGTAGCTACCGAAACAGCTACGAACCCCACTAAAACCTTCGCAACTGCAAAATTGGTCACACAGGAGAAGAAGTGCCATTGAAACTATGTCGTTTTCTCGGATATTCCTGATACGTTTCGAACAAAACTGGAACTATTTTGATAGTGGATGACATCAACTGGTGAGCACGTTCCAATACATTCCTTCTTTCTTCCACTGATTTATAAATTTAAAAATTTAAAATTGAACGCTAAATACGTACAGGGCATCGTTTGCTGCTATTGCCGCGGATACTGTGGGAGTCCCAGGTATCCGGTTCACGCTTTAGTCGGCAACGGTGGCTCTTCTCGACCTTCTATTCCCTGAGTAGTTAGTACGAATGAGGGCGTCCTTGTGAAGTTTTGCTGTACCTGTTAAGAACAACTAGTACATCCCGTTCCCTACACTTCCTGAAGAAACCTTTCTTGCTTCAGGAGTGATTCCTTTTTGTAGTACTAGTCTTCATAACAAAAAGGGCACCATTACGGAGCATGAGATATGATCAAATTATTCGTAGTACTACTTGACCAACACCCCCAGCTGGGTGAGGGGTAGAGGATGACACACACACACACATAAGGGGCGCGCCTTCAATGGGATTGCTCTCTGTGAAGGGTCTCAATAGCGGGACCTTGTCATGGTGCTTTAGAGAAAACAAAACAAGAACTGTATCGAAACCGATACTGCATTGCTTATCAATAGTAATGGAGTAATTCGACTTAAAGCACTTAAACACTAAGGATACGGGTAACGCTACAATAGCAGTGGCACACCTGAACAGGAAAAAAAAAACTTACCATGTTGCATCAAAATATGGAAAATTTCGTTTTTTCCTACCTTCCTATCTATTATTTTGACAATATTTTCGCCTAACCTACGTAATTTTAGGTCTAGTTTTATCACAGTCATCCCGAACACGGTAAATATGAGGGAATACCCGAAAAGCGTTTTGCATGGGAGGGGGCGTTTTGGAGGCCCAACCCTTACTCAAATTGAAAATACTGTTACGTCCCTTTCAAATGTTGGTCAGGAATTCTAGTTTTTCAGAATCCTTTTCAAAGTTTCCGTGAAAAAAATTTGTGTGTAACTTGGAATTTGTATGTACATATGCTCTGCTTATAAAAAAAATCTATAGTATAATCCTCTGCTAATTTTTAGTAACAACGAAACATAAACGTCAGATAGTCGCCTGAGTAAAATATAGATAGGTAGATACCTCAGGAAATTTTAATATTTTTCAAAATGTGGCCGCCACGTGGTGTATTCTGGCGGTGAATGGCATGTCGCATACGTGACTTTTTCGCTACCTCCGGCTCGAAAATACTGTTCCTTCCACGATTATGTTCAGGTGCACAAGTCTTCCCGAAAGGTGCATTTCCGATTTTGAAATCGCCGCCCTAGTGTTGAAGGAAACACTAACCTTAAAATTTGAGCAGCAGTTGCGCAATCTCAGAAACAAAATGGGAAGCTGTAAATCCAAAAAAAAATCAGGTACTTACTATCATACTATACAATCCAATTACGATAATCGCTCACCGAAACCGAAATCGACAGGCAGGCGTGATTGTAAAATCGAACAGCAGACAAAACCGTGTCCCTGCTAAGAAGAAGGTCACATTTTCGCATCTGCTCCATTCGAGCAGCCGAATCCGTCACGGAAGTCCATCACGAGACACTATAGCCGCGAAATGTAATGGAAGCAAAAAAAAGTGGGTGACACTGGTTCACGGGACTTTTGAACTGCTTGACCATTCTGGATTCAGTGTATATTTTTGAGACCATCATAAAAATAAGTTAACTGACTCGACTGTACGTTTTAATTATATTTATCGAACAGGTACGTAGTCTTGAAGCTTCCCCATGATTTTTAAATTTACCTCCCGTGTCGAAACGTAAATAAACAACTTGATGTAATATTGTAAGACTGATATAAACTGTTTCTCAATGATTGGATTGGTGTGTATACAAAACCATGAATGAAATTTGACTTGGATGCAAAAAAAAATGTTCTGAAAGGACAATTTGATTTAACGAATTTTTATTGTGGCTATATAGTTTATCGTAAACAACGCAATGTGAAATGGATCAGAATCTACATTTAAAAAATGCCGCCAAATTCCAAAGGAACACAACAAGGAATAACCCAACAACAGTGAAAATTACTTTTTATTCTTAGTTGCGTTGCAGGATGTGTGAACATTTCATTTCTAGCTAAGTTTATCCTTTAGTTATCGAAATTTGTGCCACAAATAAGCAAGGTGGAGGCTAGACAAATCTTTGCGTTAGTCTTGATTAAACACAGAACATTAAAATGTTGATGAATGTCGTATGTGAGTCAAAAACTTAGTTCAAGAATTTCGATGAATTTTGTGAAGCAGTGTTCCTGCTGACAGACTGACGTCCGCCGCCCTGGAGACTGATTCGGTCAGTTTCCATTCGGTAAAAGCATCCGGACGCCAGTTTTCGTCATTTAAATGGCTTGCAGCGATACACACGAGTGTAGTGTTGTTTTCGGCGCAAGTGCATCGTGTGATGCCGAAGTGCTTTGAGGCCATCATTTGTTTTAATTCTCTCATTTGCAATGCTTGAGTGTGCTGAACACGTAACCAGCTATTCGAATGGAGGCACGTGTTATGACGCATGGTGGCGTGCTGGTTTGGAATGATTTTCGGTTGATTGGTTTGTTGATGTTCGTTGGACAGATAAATGCACTTTGGGGTCTTAAAATTTGGACTATTAACTACTGTTTAACATGCAAATGATTGACGACAATTAGGGCTGCTATTACAGAAGATGTTGGGTTGATTACGAATGAAGCTCTCACTACTCACGAAAATTCGTCTGTGTTTTTATCCGTTTCAAAGTGTAGGGCAAAAGCCATTACCTGAAAAGAGAAAGGAGTGTAAATCATTATTATTATTATTTCAACCGGAATATTACAAATTATGTAATATGAATGAATTGTCTGCTGAGATATTCGAATGGGGCACCATTATGTATCCGTATTCGCGTGTCCTTAAACAGTTATGGATTTATGATATGTATTTTTTAAATAAGGGGATTTGTGTCATCGCTCTTCACTACTTATGAAAATGGCTTACCTAACAAGAAAGGAAAAAACACGACCACTAAAAAAAGCAAACATTTCTATATTCAGACAAGTTAACTTTTTAACAGATGACTTAGGTTAAAAGAATTGAAAATTGATAGAGGTTTACTATTTTCCGTTTCAACTTCTATTAGGTTGCGAAATAAACGTAATTTTCCATGCGTTAACATACCAGAAATTTACAAAATAAGTGCCCAGGGTTTTTCGAGAAAACATGCATTTTAAAGTTTCTAAGAGCGGACTAAGACTCCATGACCTTGGGTGTGGTCTGTTTTGTAGCCACGCATATAATTACTTACATACGGAAATTTTAACGATATTTCTTCCTTACATTAAAACCATAATGTCTCCTAAGCAAAATAAAACGCGAAACCATGTCCTCCGAAACAGACCGCATCGTGCTTTCGTGCTGTGCGGTTCTTTCTCTCTTTGCGGAAGGAAGTTTTTAATACTACCCGAAGCTATTTTAATTTCAACGGTGCTTCTTAGCGCTATTTGTACCCACTGATCCCGTTACGATCTTTGCAAGGACCCGTGCCTTCGTTTTACGTTGGACCCGTTTGCGGAAGTAAAATTCCGACAAGCGGTGGTAATCCTGCAGGGACACCGTTCTGGGAAAAAACCTCTTAGAAGGTCACGTCTCCACGCTCAGCCATGAGCATTAATAAAAACAAGAGGAAGGGGAAGTCTCTGAATGCCACTTCCTTCAAAGAAACAAGGTTTCAAGACCGTCCTGCCCAAGCGCGGAAAAAATAGAAGGAAGCTGGAGAATTCAGATATTCCTTCTAACTCTAATATCGGAAATAATTCTTCTCCAATCGAACTGAGCAATCAGTTCGATTTGATTAATGATGATATTGAGCAAATCGAAACTACCTCTAGCCCAGGTGATTCGATTCGTGCGAAAAAGCAAAGGATTCCGCCAATTGTGGTATCTGTTGCCGAGTTTTCTGGCTTCCGGAATGAGATTTTGAGTAACCTTCAGGGATCAAGGTTTCATTTCAGATTGCTAGGACAGGTGACTGCCGCGTTTTGCCAGGATCCTTTGACGATCGCAAACGTCTTCTTCACTATTTAACTGACAAGCGCCATAAATTCTTCACATACGACGACAAAACTGAGCGAATGTTCAAAGTCGTGTTGAAAGGTTTCCCCAGTGATGATAAATCACTGGATGAGATTAAAATTGAAATTTCTTTATTACTTGGATTTGTACCAGTCCAAGTAATTAAGATGCAAAAGAAATCTTACTCTGGTACTTCCCAGAGGGCATTTCTCAAGAATTTTATTTAGTTCATTTTAACAAAAGTGAACTAAATAATATGAAAGTTTGAAAAGGCCTGTATTATGTCCCATGTCCGTGTTACATGGGAACATTTCCGCAGGCCTGGGGAAATTTCCAAACCCTACCCAGTGCCGTAAGTGCCAAAAGTGGGGTCACGGAACCAAACATTGTCACATGGATGCTAAATGCATGATTTGTGGTGGAACCTCTCACACCAAGGACGCATGTCCTGTGAGAGAAGATTCCAATAAATTTAAGTGCGCAAACTGTGGGGCAATCACAAATCCAATTTCTGGGAATGCCCTTCACGCAAAAAGTTTTGAATTCCCGTGCAAAATTGATGACGGAAATTCCAATCGGATCCCAGATTCGACGGGTAGAAATTTTTCAAACGCTCAAATTTCGAAACCGGTTACCGGTCGAGCAATTCATACCCACCACAATTCACAAACAAATTTTGCCGCTCGTCAACGGGTATCAAGCACTTCAGTAAATTCCAATTTTCGAATGTACCCACGTATGCAAACATCGCTGCTGGTAGACAAAATTTCTCTTCTCAAAATGAGGTTTATACCCATGTCCCAACGGAAAATAACGGTCATGTTGCCGATTCAGGTAGCATGACTGCTTCCGATTTTGATTTTTAACTGAACAATTGCATCACATGATTGATGCAATGTTCAAAGCAAATACCATTCCTGAAGCTGTTCAGGTTGGTATAAAGTACACACAAAAATTGTTATCGGACTCCGTTTCAATGGATCCAAATAATTGTGTGAAAGTTCTAAATTGGAATGCCCGCTCTCTAAAGGGTAAGGAAGATGAATTATTCAACTTCCTTTCAGTTCATAATGTGCATATTGCCATTATAACTGAAACGTATTTAAAACCAGGACTCTCCATTAAAAGAGATCCAAACTATTTTATCTACAGAAATGATCGTCTTGACAGCGCCTGTGGTGGGGTCGCCATTGTCATTAATAGACGTATCAAACATACATTATTTTCTTCGTTTGAAACCAAAGTTTTTGAAACCTTGGGAGTTTCTGTTGAAACAAATTTTGGACAATTTTCCTTCATTGCAGCCTACTTGCCTTTTCAATGCAATGGGCAGCAAAAGAATTTGTTGAAAGCTGATCTTCAAATTCTAACTCGCAACAAATCAAAATTCTTCGTAATTGGTGACTTCAATGCCAAACACCGTTCGTGGAATAATGCTCAAAGCAATTCCAATGGTAAAATTTTATTTGAAGATTGTTCTGCGGGATATTATACTATTCAATATCCCAATGGACCAACTTGTTTTTCTTCCAGTCGAAATCCTTCTACAATTGATTTAGTTTTAACGGATTCAAGTCAGCTGTGTGGCCAATTGGTAACTCATACTGACTTTGACTCTGATCACCTTCCTGTGACGTTTGAAATCTCACAAGAAGCCATTTATAATCCAATCAGCTCTACTTTTAATTATCATAGAGCTGATTGGGATTTATCTCAAAACATATATCGATAGGAATTTTGATGTTGATATTCCTCTCGATACCAAAAGTGATATTGACAATGCGCTCGTATCTTTGACAAATTTAATTGTCGAAGCCAGAGGCATTGCAATTCCGAAATGTGAAGTTAAATTCAACTCCATTATTATTGACGACGATCTTCAGCTACTGATCCGTCTTAAAATGTGAGAAGAAGGCAATACCAAAGAACTCGCGATCCCGCGTTGAAAGTTATTTGGCGAGATTTGCAAAATGAAATTAAAAAACGTTTCGCTATTCTGAGAAATACCAACTTTGAAAATAATGTTTAAAAGTTGGATCCCAATTCGAAACCTTTTTGGAAATTAACGAAAATTCTTTAAGAACTTCAAAAGCCAAGTCCAGCGCTTAGAGAGGGAAATAAAATTTTGTTTGCAAATGGCGAAAAGGCTCAAAAACTTGCTCAGCAGTTTGAGAGTGCCCATAATTTTAGTCTAAGTCTCACTAGCCCAATTGAGGATCAGGTTACACGGAGCTTCGAAGACATTCTCAACCAAGAGAATGTTTTTGACCCTTCGTTGGGAACTAATTGGGATGCAGTGAGATCTATTACTAGAAAATTTAAAAATATGAAAGCACCGGGTGATGATGATATTTTCTTCATACTTATAAAAAAAACTTCCTGAGAGCTCTTTATCCTTTTTGGTTAATTTATTTAACAAATAATTTCGATTGGCATACTTTCCAGATAAATGGAAAAACACCAAAGTAGTTCCAATTTTGAAGCCGGACAAAAATCCAGCTGAGGCTTCTAGTTATCGCCAATCAGTTTGCTTTCTTCAATAAGCAAACTGTTTGAACAGATTATTTTAAATAGAATGATGGTTCATATTAATGTCAATTCTATTTTTGCTGATGAGCAATTTGGTTTTCGCCATGGGCATTCAACCACTCATCAGTTATTAAGAGTTACGAACTTAATTCTGCTCAACAAATCTGAAGGATATTCGACTGGAGTTGCTCTTCTTGATATAGAGAAAGCATTTGACAGTGTTTGGCATGAAGGTTTGATTGTAAAATTGATGAATTTTAATTTTCCTCTGTACATCATTAAACTGATCCAAAATTATTTATCAGATCGCTCGCTGCAGGTAAACTATCAGAATACTAAATCTGATAGATTACCTGTAAGGGCTGGTGTCCCACAAGGCAGCATACTGGGGCCCATTTTGGATAACATTTTTACTTCTGACTTACCTGATTTACCACCAGGGTGTCTTTGTTTGCAGATGACACGGGCCTCTCAGCCAAAGGGCGAAGCCTTCGTGTCATTTGTAGTAGATTGCAAAAAAGTTTGGATATTTTCTCCACTTACTTGCAAAAATGGAAAATTTCCCAGAATGCTTCCAAAACTCAGCTTATAATTTTCCCACATAAGCCGAGAGCTTCTTATTTGAAACCTTCTAGCAGACATATTGTCACTATAAATGGGGTTCCAATTAATTGGTCTAGCGAAGCCAAATATTTAGGACTTCTGCTAGATCAAAATTAACTTTCAAAATCACATTGAAGGCCTTCAAGCCAAATGTAACAAATATATTAAGTGCCTATATCCACTTATAAACAGAAAATCAAAACTTTGTCTTAAGAACAAACTTTTGATTTACAAACAAATTTTTAGACCTGCCATGTTGTATGCTGTGCCAATATGGACTAGTTGCTGCAATACCAGAAAGAAAGCACTCCAGAAGTTGCCTCCTTGGTATAGTACCAATGAACTTCATAGAATTTCTAATATTGAGACATTGCAACAAATGTCCAACAAAATAATTTCCAATTTTAGACAAAAATCGTTGCAATCTTCTATTGCAACGATTAACTCCTTGTACCCTTAGTATAAAATAGGTTAAGTTTAGTTTAAGTTGAAAACATTGTAATTCCTACATGGTTCAATTCAACCAGAGGAAAAAATTCTAACTGCCAGAGGCAATTGAAATGTATTAATAATAACTAAAAGCGTAACATAGCAAATAAGGGTGATAGTGTTAAGAAAACACGGAACACCTAGTCTAAGAGATGAATGCATGTATTAGATAATTAGCAAATAAAATTATTAAATATCTTGGCTGTGCATATGCACAGCATATGTTTCGAAATGGACAAATTGATATGAAATTTGCGAAAAAGAATCCACGTGTCTTGGAGGGACTCGAACCCTCAACCTCCTACTCTCTAGATAGGCGTGATAACCCCTACACAACAAGACCACTTAAAGGTCACGTTTGCGGAAAAGCCATCAGAATCCGAGTACCAACCTCCACCGCGGTTAGCTCTCTTTTTTGCAAATTGAATATCTTTCGGATGCTTGATTTGCCCAATCTCCACATTTGCTTTACTGTTGTATATCCACAGCCAAGCGAGTGCACATTGTTTATTAAACAGAGGATCGCACTCCATGCCCCCAGCAACGGACTGGGCAGGACGGTATAGAATACGAATTCAATCGCACTCTGCTGTGCCAAAGGCGCTTGGCTAAAGCATTTGATGAGTTTGATTGCCTTTACGTAAACGGTCGCGTGTACTCAGACGACTAATGACGGTGAAAGACCGACACTTGATTACAATTAATTGCATATTAATTCGGCAACTCGGCCGTACGAAAACCATTTTTCTTGGCTGTGCATATGCACAGCATTTGTTTCGAAATGGACAAATTGATATGAAATTTGCGAAAAAGAATCCACGTGTCTTGGAGGACTCGAACCCTCAACCTCCTACTCTCTAGATAGGCGTGATAACCCCTACACAACAAGACCACTTAAAGGTCACGTTTGCGGAAAAGCCATCAGAATCCGAGTACCAACCTCCACCGCAGTTAGCTCTCTTTTTACCAAATTGAATATTTTCGTACGGCCTTGAGTTGCTGAATAATATGCAATTAATTGTAATCAAGTGTCGGTCTTCACCGTCATTAGTCGTCTGAGTACACGCGACCGTTTACGTAAAGGCAATCAAACTCATCAAATGCTTTAGCCAAGCAAGCCTTTGGCACAGCAGAGTGATTGAATTGCATTCTATACCGTCCTGCCCAGTCCGTTGCTGGGGCAATGAGTGCGATCCTCGTTTAATAAAACAATGTGCAACTCGCCTTTGTGGATATACAACAGTAAAGCAAATGTGAGATTGGGCAAATCACATCCGAAAGATGTTCAATTTGCAAAAAAAGAGCTAACCGTGGTGGAGGTTGGTACATGAATTCTGATGGCTTTTCCGCAAACGTGACCTTTAAGCGGTCTTGTTGTGTAGGGGCTATCACGCCCATCTAGAGAGTAGGATGTTGAGGGTCTGAGTCCCTCCAAGACACGGATTCTTTTTCGCAAATTTCATATCAATTTGTCCATTTCGAACATATGCTGTGCATATGCACAGCCAAGATATTTAACAAAAAATGGTTTTCGTACGGCCGAGTTGCCGAATAATATGCAATTAATTGTAATCAAGTGTCGGTCTTTCACCGTCATTAGTCGTCTGAGTACACGCGACCGTTTACGTAAAGGCAATCAAACTCATCAAATGCTTTAGCCAAGCAAGCCTTTGGCACAGCAGAGTGCGATTGAATTCGCATTCTATACCGTCCCGCCCAGTCCGTTGTTGGGGCATGGAGTGCGATCCTCTCGTTTAATAAACAATGTGCACTCGCTTGGCTGTGGATATACAACAGTAAAGCAAATGTGGAGATTGGGCAACTGCATCCGAAAGATATTCAATTTGGTAAAAAAGAGAGCTAACTGCGGTGGAGGTTGGTACTGGATTCTGATGGCTTTTTCCGCAAACGTGACCTTTAAGTGGTCTTGTTGTGTAGGGGTTATCACGCCCATCTAGAGAGTAGGAGGTTGAGGTTCGAGTCCCTCCAAGACACGTGGATTCTTTTTCGCAAATTTCATATCAATTTGTCCATTTCGAAACATATGCTGTGCATATGCACAGCCAAGATATTTAACAAAAAAATGGTTTTCGTACGGCCGAGTTGCCGAATAATATGCAATTAATTGAAATAAAATTAGTTAAAAAAAAAAAAAAAAAAAAAAAAAAAAAAAATGTCCTCCGAAACCAAAAGCTTCGTATCGAGATAATCAATCTATTAATAAGGCAAAATGGCGGATTATTTCGATACAAAACTACTGGGCGAAATTCTCATCGATTTACGGGTCAAAGACCCTAAAATCACGCATTATTTGATCAGTACAAATGTTTTCATAACTGCCACATCCGCATACTCGGGTTGCATGCCCCCAACCACGTGCAAATAATAGCGGACTTTGTGAAATGCAACTATATAGTTATTGGCAGGCTCCCACCAGTCACGAAGCATTAGTCAGCACAAAACTACGATTGATAACGACTCACGCAACTTCGCCTCCGCTGAGTAGCTTTCAGACGATTCATCGAACGGCTCTGACTGTGAGAGATCAAGTGAAAAACAGTGGCCGGTGCATATTTTGCCGCCCGAATGCCTTGCCGGTTGAGAAAAACAATAAATAATTAAGTAATTTATTGCAAAGTGTATGTATTTTTCATACTTGCTCGACTGCCTCACTCGAGAGAAGACAGAATTCTAAGCTCGTGCAACTACACGGCTCGAGGAAAATAGACGCATTCGAAGAGAATGTTGCGCATGACTGGCTCGTTTCCATTGTGGCACATTAGCACATTAGCACATTAGCTCGAATCGTTGATTTTCCACTACGTCGCGCTGTAGGCTTTTGCAATCCTACGAGACCCTTTTAGAGAAATAGAAATATTTCCAGATAAACACCCGACACCAGGTCAAGTGCAAATTATTTCATTGCTATAAAATGGATCAGCGAATAGGTACGACGCCGACGACACAACAACGGGTGCGGTGTGCCATATTTTTGACGGACGGAAATTATGAAGGATCAGTTTAAATTAATCACCAACTGACTTGAATCGTTTAGTACTCTGACTCGACTTATCTATAAGAGGAATGGTGGTTGCTTAATAGTTCTAGCAGCGTGTTAACTTTTCACAAGTCTGGTTCGGTTGAAGCGGAATAAGATCAATGGTTTCAATGAATTAATGTTCAGCCGTTGGCTGTAAATTGTTTGATAGGTAAGTTTTGCAGCAGCAATGGGAATTCGAATGAGAAGGACATTCGGGCGTGTAAAACCTTGGGTAAGTGATTTTACATTTGAATCAACGGATACTAGGAATGCTATGAACAACTGGGTTAAGGGATTGCTTGTCAGGAATGAAATGTGATTAACGATTGTGACAATTGCACCAGAATGCACTAGTTCCAAAGGCCTTTACCTAGAACTTCAAACCATGCCAAAGCCTAAAAGATCTGCTTTATTCAGACAAATGCCAAGCTGATGACATGATTTGCCTGCTTCAGCCATAACTTTATAATTGACGTAAGAGCCATCGCACATTCAAAATAAGAAGTTGACTACCATTGCTGGAAAACTGGGCACCTCCTGTCTGAAATAGATATTTGGTACTCAAAGAATAGACTTCGAATGATTATGAATTAGCACAGTGGTTATTAGTGGCACTACTCTTGGGGATGAAGTACTTTTGAGAAAAACTTTTTTTCTTGCGGAACTCAATTCTTACATAAAAATGTACCGTTTTGGCTCGAATCCCGAACAAACTGATATTTTCATCGGTCTTAAGTACGGAGGATCAAGATTACAAACAAATTTTATATCCTATGGACAGAGCCGTAGCGTGGACTCCCGGCGCCCTTGACGAAATCCTTTTTGGGCGCCCCTTTTTTTCTAAGGAAAAAATGCAATATTTTACAATCCAATAACATTTTGAATCCCACCTTAAAGTTTTATAAATTTTTATTAACGAGATTTTCTTCTCTATGTTGGATCATCTTGTAGAACAATAAGATTAAAAAGTTTAGTGGATTGAAGATGCTTCATATAACAAGCAGTATATTAGGCGGTATGTCTCTGGAAAGATTTATAATTGTTTAAATCTTTTGCACTAATTTGCAAAATATGGAAAAATATGTTAGATACTTGGAAGAGTCGTGGCCATTTCTGGATTCTCGTACGGAATCTGTTGGAACATTATTAAAATTGCTGAAAGTTATTTACTTACAGCTCATAGTGTCCTAAGGGCTGTTTCTTGCTCTCAGTGGAAAGAACTAACGAACTTGCCAGTACATAGCAGAGAAAAGGGATTTAAAAATCGTGACGAATCATATACTAATGTCAAATGGTTGGAACAAGAAAATCCAACTCTGAAGTGGATCGGTCAATGATCAAAATCGGATTTCTGATCAAAGAGGGATACAACATAATAATAGGTCTGTCAGTGGTTTGGAGGTACTTTGTTGGGTCAATAACATCCAACTTTGAAGTGGTCGAAATCGACTTCGGAAGCAGGTGGGATATGTGGTGAAATAAGGCCATGACTACTTTGATAGCACATCCCTTGGCACATGTTGTATGTATTGCGGACAAAATTTTGCTAATCTACGAGAGCTTTGATAAATGATAACCAAAGTAGTCATTTGAGCAAGCCACATTATAACTGCTTATCGTAATCCCGCCAGGTCATGGCCGCATGATGATAATTGTTCGGACTAAAAAAAAGTTTTTCTTGATGAAATGAGCAAATTTGTCTTAAATCTACACCATCCTTACCCTTACCCCTATCCGATATAAGTCATTAGCGCAAAAGGTCCTTCACAATTTTAGTCAACATCTGTGCCAGTAATTGTGCTCGAAAATGGTAACAATCCAATCTACAATATTCAAATAACTTTTAAAATATTTTTAAATTTTCCGAAAGTCCCAGAGAAACCGAAATGGCAGTCAAAGTTAAGACCAAATCATTCGACTTGTTTATTTGAGATAGAAGAAAGATTAGATTTCTTGAAATATCTCCGCCATAGACCTTTGGACTTTGTCGGTTTGTTATTATTTGGCCATGTAACGAATAAAATTGTTCTGTTTCTCATACCGTAATTCTTGATTCCGGCGCCCCCTGATGGCTGGCGCCCTTGGCGGGGGCCAACCCGGCCAACCCCACGCTACGGCGCTGCCTTTGGAAATAATTAGGCGGATAAAGTAAAAGTGGCCAGTTTAAAGCGATTTTTCGTAATATGAGTCATGTTCGGAATTTGAGTCAAAACGGTAGTACCCCTAGAAACATCTCAGGCTCAGCTCATTGATCCGCTGGGAATTGTCAGACGTTCATGTCCGCTCCAATTTTCAGAAGGGTTCTGTGGAACATGCAACAGGAATGTACATTGCACAATGTGATGGCTGACAGAAGGATCTGCATTGTATCAGATGAGTAAGGCCAACTTTATTTGCACATACTCTCGTCAAAATCATGAATAGCACCTCTTGATGAATTGTGAATTACACGCTTACGCAGCTCTCGGCAGCGAACTTGTCCACTAGTATGTGATATCGTAAAAAAATTGATGGACCAGAAAATTAAAAGGAAAGGGGTCGTAAAAAAACCACATGAATGGATGCGTCGGAGAAATTAGTACAGGCTGAAGAAGCGAGTACGGTAGAAAACGAAATTGTTGAACTACAAAAATAAATTATCGAAGATCATACTGATGAACGCGCAGATGGGGCCGACATTCGAGGATTTAGAGAAGCAAAATATTGGGGACGTACGGGCGTACGGTACTCCTTGCTACTAGAAACCAAAGACTTAAAAGTCGTAATAAAAACTCAAAGGTGCAGCCCATTCGGGTTGTACGCAAAGGTGACGTAGGACTACGTAGCTTTTCGAAATTTATGGTATTTGCCATAATAATTTGTGTCGTTTTATTAACATTGAGCAAGCTGCTCGGAGGCCAACTGAATGAAGAAGTTGAATAGTTGTTCCCAGTTGGATGGTCTTTCTCGATGGACTTGTTGGATGGAGTCTCTAACCGTGGAGTTAACATGATTCATCGGCCGCTGGATTTCAGTCGGGGACATCACAATCCTTACTTTGCCACGTACGGTTACATCACGGGCGAAAACCAAACGTTGCAAATAAATATATTTGCGTTGGTGCATCGTCAGGGGCCCGAGGATACTGCCCTGGGGGACACCTGCGAAGTTCCATCTGAGGACGTTGGTAACTCGAGTCAGTTGGTGTACAGTTGACCGACCGCGTCGGAAACCAAACTGTTCCTCGAGCAAGATGTTGAGATTTTCGGCAGACACAAGTAACCGGTGATGAATAGTTTTTTCGAATAGCTTGGATAACCCTGAGAGAAGGCTTCCGGATGGGGATGACTTTCGCTGATTTCCAGGACGATGGGAAGTAGCTGAGCCAGAGACACTGATTAAAGATCAACGAGAGGTGCTGAAAGAACGGAGCACTCATGTGTTTGAGCTCAAGATTCAGGATGCTGTCGAAGCCTGGGGCCTTCATGTTCTTCGACGATTTGATATATGCCGTCAATTCGCCAGCTGAGATCTCCAACTCCTCCGAGAAGTCGTTGGGAATCAAATGGATGTTGTTAGCATGCTCGTTGACGGCAGCTTCGTGTTCTGCCCAAGATTGTGTGAGCTGACGAAGTGACGACCTATTTCAGCGACCTTCTCTGCAGGAGTTATCAAGCGATCCTTAGAGCCATTATT